>NW_028244394.1:0-89344 GCF_964263255.1 Lissotriton vulgaris | reverse complement strand
CCACTGCAGAATCCGAAGCTCAGTCTGTGTAATGGACTGGAAATCCAAACATCCACTTCCTCACAAGGCAGTGGGTACTTTGCGCATCTGTAGCCTTTCTTAGTGTTCACCTTTTTTGTCTAACACTCAATCAACACATCATCTACACATACACACACCTACTTGCTGCCTTTTTTGCTGGGGTTATCAATCATTGTAATATTTCATATTGTAATTCAATGTGCAGGCAGTTTATACACACCTACCCCGGCCATGCTCTCCCTCGCAGCATCTGCCGGTAGACACTACAGCAGGGTAGAGCAGGGGCGTAACACAGGCCCCTCACTGAGTACAGCCTGGTTTGCCAGGTGCGTGTCACTCAAGCCTGAAATTGGTACACTGAGTGCTGCCTGGGTTGTGGGGTGCATCAGTCACTCCTAAAGTTAGTGCACAGTGTGCCGCCTTAGTTGACGGATGCATACAGTGTGTCAGTGACTCCTAGAGTTAGTGCACCATCTGCCACCTGGGTTGCCTGGTACGTGTCAGCCACTCCTAGAGTTAAAGCACTTTGTACAGTCTCGGTAGCCGGATCTGTGTCAGTCACTCAAGAGTTAGTGAAATTGCCGAGTAATTTTGAAATTCTAATGACAGACCCGAAAAGGAGCCAATATTTCTTTTCAACCCTAACACCCAGTGTCGGGAGTGTGTACTTTATGCACTTGCTTGCTTACTTAAATGTGGTAGCCATTTCTCAAGACTCTCACTGTGGAATCCTACTCCCACTCTGTGTAATGGACTGGAAATCCGAACATCCACTTCCTTGACAAGGCAGTGGGTAGTGTGCGCGTCTGCTGCCTTTGTTATTTTTCACCGTATTCATCTTCCACTCAATCAACACATCATCCACACAGACACACACCTACTTGCTGCTTTTTTTGACAGGGGTTGTCCATTATTGTTCAATTTCATATTACTATTCAAAGTGCAGGCCCTTTATTGAGCCTTTTTGTTGTAACTACTTCCCCGGCTAAAGGCAGTGGGTAATTTGCACACTTGCAGCCTTACTTATTTTTTACATTAATTCATCTTCCCCTCAATCAACACATCATCTACACATACACACACCTACTTGCTGCCTTTCTCTGCTATGGTTATCAACTATTCTTCTATTTCATATTCGCATTCAAAGTGCAGGCCCTTTATCGAGCCTTTTTGTTGTAACAACTACCCTGGCCAAAGGCAGTAAGAAATGTGCACACTTGCTGCCTTTCTTGGCTGGGGTTTTCATGCATTCTTCTATTTCACATCCGTATTTAAAGTGCAGGCCATTTATCGAACCTTTTTGTTGTAGCTACTACCCCGGCTGAAGGAAATAGGAAATTTGCACACTTGCTGCCTTTCTCGGCTGTGGTTATCAATTATTCTTCCAGTAATTCAAATTCAAAATGCAGGCCCTTTATTCAGCCTGCTTGGTAACTACTTCCCTGAAATGGCAGTGGGTAATTTCCACACTTGCTTCCTTTCTTGCGACGCACAGTCTGTGTAATGAGCTGGGTATCCAAAGATCTACTTCCCTGATGAGGCAGTGGTTACTTTGCGCATCTGCAGACTTTCCTCATTTTTACTTTATTCATCTTCCATTCAATGAACGCATCATCTACACATACACACACCTACTTGCTGCCTTTCTTGGCTATGGTTATCAACTATTCTATTTCATATTCGTATTCAAAGTACAGGCCCTTTATTGAGTCTTTTTATTCTAACAACTACCCCAGCCGAAGGCATTAAAACATTTCACACTTGCTGCCTTTCTTGGCTGGCGTTATCAATTCTTCTTGTAATACAGATTCAAAATGCAGGCCCTTTATTGAGGCTTCTCTGTAACTATTACTCATGAATGACAGTGGGTAATTTGCACACTTCCTGCCGTTCAAGTATAATAAAAAGCTTAATAAAAGTCTACCAATATTAAAAAAGAGCCAGTATGGTCTATGGTTATCAAATTTTTTATTTGTTATTCTAATTCAAAGTACAGGCCTTTTATTTTCCCTTCTTGGTAACTACTACCCGTGAATGGCAGTGGGTAATTTGCACACTTGCAGCCTTTCTTATTTTTTACATTATTCGTCTTCCACTAAATCAACACATCATCTACACATACACACACCTACTTGCTGCCTTTCTTGGCTATGGTATTCAACTATTTTTCTATTTCATATCTGTATTCAAAGAGGAGGCCCTTTATGGAGCCTTTTTTTTGTAGTTACTGCCTCGGCCGAAGGCAGTAGGAAATTTGCACACTTGCTGCCTTTCTTTTCTGGGGTTATCAATTACTCTTGAATTTAATATTCTGATTCAAAATTATGGCCCTTTTTGAAGCCTTTTTCATGTAGATACTACCCTGCCAGAAGGCAGTGGGAATTTGCGAACTTGCTGCATTTCTTCGTAGGAGTTAGGAACTATTGTTCAATTTCATATTCCTATTCAAAGTGCAGGCCCTTTATTGAGCCTTTTTCTTGTAGCTACTACCCGGGCCGAAGGCAGTGAGAAATTTCAACACTTGCTGCTTTCTTGGTTGGGTTTATCAATTCTTGAATTTCATATTCTGATTCACACTCATAGCCCTTTATCAAATTTTTTTGTTCTAGCTACTATCCCGGCCAAACGCAGTGGGAAACTTGCACACTTGCTGCCTTTCTTGACTGGGGTGTTCAATTATTCTTCTATTTCATATCTGTATTCAAAGTGCAGGCCATTTATCGAGCTTTTTTGTTGTAGCTACTACCCCAGCCGAAGGCAATAGGAAATTTGCACACTTGCTGCCTTTCTTGGCTGGGGTTATCAATTATTATTCAAGTAATTCAAATTCAAAATGCAGACCCTTTATTCAGCCATCTTGGTAACTACTTCCCATGAATGGCAGTGGGTAATTTCCACACTTGCATCCTTTCTTGCGATGCGCAGTCTGTGTAATGAGCTGGGTATCCAAAGATCTACTTCCCTGATGAGGCAGTGGTTACTTTGCGCATCTGCAGCCTTTCTAACTTTTTACTTTATTCATCTTCCATTCAATGAACACATCATCTACACATACACACACCTACTTGCTGCCTTTCTTGGCTATGGTTATCAACTATTCTTCTATTTCATATCCGTATTCAAAGTGCAGGCCCTTTATCGAGCCTTTTTGTTGTAACAACTACCCCGGCCGAAGGCAGTAAGACATTTGCACACATGCTGCCTTTCTTGGCTAGGGTTATCAATTATTCTTGAAATTCATATTCTGATTCGAAGTCAAGGCCCTTTATCGAGCCTTTTTGTTGTAGCTACTACCACGGCCGAAGGCAGTGGGTAATTTGCACGCTTGTAGCCTTTCTTATTTTTTACATTATTCATGTTCCACTTAATCAACACATCAACTAGACATACACACACCTACTTGCTGCTTTTTTTAAATCTGGGGTTATCAATTATTCTTGAATTTCATATTCTGATTCAAAGTCAAGGCCCTTTATCGAGCCTTGTTGTTATAGCTACTACCTCGGCCAAACACAACACTACATGGCAGGACTATGAAAAGCATCTAAATCTACAGCACTACATGCCAAAAAGAAATGCTTACTGTGTAAGTGACATTTTCCACCAGTAAGATATAAAATCTGTCAATAGAAAAGAAACATGTTCTCAGTCAAGTGAAATGACTTTTTGTGATATATTGAAACTATTTTCACAACTTATTTACTGTTGTTTGTTGTTACAGTGTTATTTTGCTCCTCACGTTCTATATTTTAAGCTACACTGCAACTATTTTCACAACTTCATTACTGTAATATCGATGTTTGTACTGCTCACATAAAACATTTTGGGATACCTTGAAACTATTTTTAAAACTTGTTTACTATAATAACAGTTTTTCAACTGCTTTCATAAAATATTTTATGATACATTGCAATTATTCTAAAAAATTCTTAACTGTATTATCAGTGTTTGAGGTGGTAACGGAAAATAAATGTGATACATTGTTCTGTGTGGCTCAAAACATTATTATTATATAATATTAATAAATAATAAATGTATTCGTGTAATATTTCATAATTTAATACAGCTTCTGAAATAATTTTATCATGTATTTCATTTACCTGATTATGAATTTCAAAAGTCATATAATCATATTCTATGTCATCTAATGCTTCTACAAAATCAACATCCAAGATTTTGTCTAGGAAATCGCAACTGATATCTGCAGCATTTCTTCCTCTTCGTTCTTGCTACATACAAAAAAGTATGTTCAGCTCTTTTATGACACTGTTATTAATTTCAAAACTGTCTTCCAACTTTTTTTGTTGATTTTCCATACTGTATTTCTTATGTTGTAGGTCCTTGTACAAAAACATAAACACTTCATTTTATTGTTACTGTAATATCAGCATATGTGGTGATTCATATAAAAAATATTAACTATTTATCTTGGAAATTAAGCAACAATATTTTGTACTTGAGTGTATATTATTTTGAAAACATTTGAATAAATACAGTGTCACTATGCATTGTGTCAAGTGCTTTATTTAGCATATACAGGAATGTGTTACCTTTGATTGTAATGACATACAAACCAAAACAAGATAGAACACTGCAAGTAAAGCACATTACATAATGGTACAAAGCATCTCATTGGAATGTTGTGTATTAGGATAATATGCACAACTCACGTAAAAAATGATTTCAGAAACGTGTTACTTTTTTGATGGTAAGGATTGGTAATGTCTTTCTGTCAGGACTACTCTGGACAAAGGTCCCTCACTTTGTGCTACAAGTTTCAAAAGAACTCTTCCAACTAGCCGAAGAAGCGATGCTTCGACCTGGAGCAAGGCCTGGAGAATTTGGTACTCCAAGATGGCCGACACTTGGGATGAGGTGACATTCTAGTCTTTTAGAGTCTCTCTTAGAACTCTAGTGAAGCGCTCAACTCAGAACCTTGGAGCACTTCACCTGAGTCCGTTCCCTGTCGGGTTGTGTTTTTTTCCCTAGCTGCCCTAGTTAGAATTAGATAGGGATTTTCCGTATATTTCCATTCTTTGCAGTGTTTCATCAAGTCTCTGGTATCTGGTAGTGTAGTTTTTTCCCTGTAGTCCGTGTTGTAGTTTTTTGGCAGCATTTATTCTTGACTCATGCGCAGTACCTCTCTCAAGTAAGGAAAAGCCGAGAGTGAGAGAGAGCTGGGCAACAGTTTCCAGCAGTTACTTCCTCACTCGGTAGCGTCTGACTTTGGCTCATGCGGGGTTCCTCTCGAGCGGAGAAAAGTGCAGAGAGAGAGCTGCGCAACATTGAAGACTCAACTTCACCTATCTGTGTAGAGTTTCCTGTGGAGATAGCGGAGCGCTGAGAAGGAGGAATATTTTGAGACTTCATTCATGCTGCGACACTATAGCTAAGTGACACTGGTAAACAAAAGACATAATTGGGTTTATTCAGTGAAGCCTTAAGTCGCTCTTGAGATAATTTTTTTCTTCTGTACCTATGCCCTTCAATATTAGAGATAATATGTTGAACTTGAAAACGGTCTTATAACAGAGAAAGATTATAAAAGTTTGGAGGAAAACATTTCACAAAAAATATAGATTTAAAAGGTGGTATGTCATTCATGCACTAACATGTTACATTAATTTACGACTGAAAAGAAGTTAAACTGAAATACAAGCGTACAGACAATACTATTGAAGAGGGTCTTATGCTGAAGGTCGTTCTGGTGTATACTATTAGTTATTGGTATAATTAGAGAAGTCTAGAGTAGAGATTATTTAGAAAAAAGAATAAGACATAATGAATGCTGTATTTATTTAGCTTCCTGAACTTTCCAACTGAAGTAAGAAGAACAGAAGAAAAACTGGAACAGAAGCAGATGACTATTGGCAGTTTCTTCTTTCTATTTGTTATTTTAGCCACTCCCCCTACCCCCTTTAGGGAGACATTCAGTGCGCTGTATTTTGTGTGGTGAACTGGTGTTTCCCAGGGGAGGTTTTGGGAATGGGCATCTCTGATCCTGTGCAAATCTGAGAGTGGCTCCGACACTTTCTGGAACATTTGAGTATTTAAAAGGGTAAAGTAAGAGGTAAAGAACACAGGTAAGAAGTTACATCTCAGGTTGCAAGAATGGATGAAAAGGGTGGTCCAAGATCTCCATGTACAATGCCCAGTGGAGACGTTTTAAAAATGTGTACACTCAAGGAATTCTATAATATGCAATAAGTGCTGATGAGAACACCACATAGAATGGGCAAGAACAGATAAAATAATGGATTGTATGTGCTTGGACTATGATGAAAATACACTGTAGGAGGACCACGGTCAAGTGCAAAGATTGAATACTTAAGACATAGCAAACGAGGTGGCAACAAGAGCCAGGAGGGTCCAAGAGTGGTGGAGGATGGGTTTCTTAACCTGTGTCCTACCTACTATGTTGCAAACTTGAAACAGTGACAACAGGAGTGCCTTACTTTTACTCCCCCCATTACGTTGTCAAGTAGGGTGTAGAGAGGGAAAGGAAAAGAGTAAATGACATGTCTACAGATGTACTGCAATGTTCAGAACACTGGATCAAGCACTGAATAAACAAAGTCAGATACAAAAGAAGATACACCAAACAAGGCTACACCAAAGAAACACAAAGGAAAGCTACACAAATAAGACAGCAAATCTTGAACAAAAACTGGTAAGTCAGCAAAAGAACAAAGGCTAAGAACACTGCAACAGACGCTACACTGTGGAACTCATTGTCAGGTCCATGAAACTGTGTGGGCAGCTGGTAGGAGCCTAAACAGGATGATGGCAGGACGAAGCCACTAGAGAAGCTTGGGGGAGTAGCAGTCCCCAGGGCTACAAGGTGGGGCCGTGAGCCCACACATACTTCAAAATAAAACCCTGGAGGTGGCGTTCCCCGGGGCTCAGAGGGACTTACAAACCCCCCATTGTGGAAAAAAATAGCCCCCGGGATTTGCCCCCCCGGGGGCTAATTAATAATAAAACAGACTTCTAGGTTTTTTTTCCTTTTCCACAGCGTACGCGTACGATACACGTACCCCGCAATTTCTTCTGTTTTTTTAATATATTTGAGGCCTAAAGATCCATTTAGGACCCCCAGAGCAGGCCTTGAGGGTCAGGATGGTTCTACCCTGCCCCCTTTCCCTATTTTTCAACTTTGTTTAACTATTTTCTTGTGACTCGGTTCCACTGAGGCACAAGATGGCCACCAACACTTCCTGGTTTGGAGTGTTGACAGACAGTTGACATCCAATCAGCATGCAGTTTGTGCTCGTAACTGTACGGATTTCTGTAAGCGTGCAGTACTTCATCTCTAGATATCACTATGATTTTACTTTTGATTTCCTCAGGAACTACTGAACGGATTTAAACCATTTAACAAAAAGCACAATCTGCGAACTGACCTCTACCTCTCTGCCAAATTTGGTGTAATTCCGTTCAGCCGTAGCCTTAGCCTTGGGTAAAGGTCCCTATGGAAAATTGCATGGCGAAAACACGTTTTCGGCCGCTGCTTGACAAATCACCCCCAAACATTCAGGAAAGGAGCCGAGCCGAGCAGGCCATTTTCTTGGAGAAATTTGCAAAGATTTGTCCACCAGCACCAGAGATATTCTAAATAGAATGTTGCGGATTTCCTATGGAAAGTAGGTCCTAACTATAACTACCTACTGGCGACCACCAGTAGGTAATATATATATATATATATATATATATATATATATATATATATATATATATATATATATATATATATATATATATATATATATATATATATATATATATATTCACTGAAAAAACCATAGGTTTGACACATGTTATAGTTAGCTGGAAATTTTACTGACATAAAACCAATGAAATTCCACGTTATAGTTAGTTGGACTCACTATAACTTGCGCGTGCAATGCACTGCTGATGACGTCACATATTACATCACTCATGACATGGTCAGTGACATCACTGATGACACCATCCTTGTGACATAGTGACAGACCTCCTTTCACTGTAATGTAACCCTTGAGACACATATTCAAAAATAGAAACTAAAATTTTAAAAAAAATGGAGATACCTATATCAGTTACAACAAGCAATTCAGTAATTCCACTATCTATATACACATCCACTCATTCACCAACAGTTCTATATAGTCACTCATACATATACTCACTTATCATATGAAGTGATACACCTATACATCCTGTTACACACCGACAGTCATCCAAAAGTTACTCACACACATATTCACACGTGCAAATAAACTATTGAACATCCATTTATTTGAATATAGAGTTATACACACACTTCCACCTTACTTCTATTAAAAATTACACATATTTATTCTCTTAAACAATCACTTATAGAAACACATACTTATTTAAACAGGAACTCTTACAATCTCTTACTCTCACATATACTCACTTATATACATCAATATTCATATATACTAGATTAAAACATATGTAGTTACTGATAAAGACACTAGTGAGACAGTCATTCACTCACTAACAAACACATATATACACTCATCCACCCATACAGTCCTGTACATATGCTGTCTTCAAAACACATACAAACAGAGAGTCAGTCACTCATGCATCTATGTGCTAAGTAATACCCCCACCAAACCATATAGACACTCATACTGATACTAATAAAAATATCTAATAACCCATATACATACGCATGTAGCTACTTACTAACACATGTAGCCACTTATACACAAAGTGAAACACTAATATATATATTTAAATATTTAAACATAACTCACTAATATTTATTTTTCAGAAAGACACATATTCACTGGATGGTGTCATCAGTGATGTCATGAGTGATGTCACTGACCATGTCATGAGTGATGTAATATGTGACGTCATCAGCAGTGCATTGCACGCGCAAGTTATAGTGAGTCCAACTAACTATAACGTGGAATTTCATTGGTTTTATGTCAGTAAAATTTCCAGCTAACTATAACATGTGTCAAACCTATGGTTTTTTCAGTGAATTTCATAGGTTTTTTAAATGCTACTTCCTAACTATAACGTGTGTAAAACCTATGGTTTTTTCTGTGAATTTCATTGGTTTTTAAAATGCTAATTCAGAAAAATGTCGTGTATGCAACCTATACTTTTGGCAATAAAGTTCTGGCAATATTTTTTTCGAAAACAAGCCGTTTTCTTCACTGTTCAAGTTGCATAGAGACTCCTTGTAAAGCGATACAGAATTCGAAAGTCTGTACCTTGCCTTTTTTTAAACACATTAAAATTTGTCTGTAAATAAAAATAGCCTTACTAAACTTTCGTGCGCGACCCGGTGTGCGCACTCTCGGCAACAGTTGTCAATAAAATGGATATCGCATTTCCAGGCTTACGTGCGCGACCGAGTGCGCGCACCTGCCTATATATTTCGTGAAAACTTTGCAATTTGAACTTTCCAAAAACAGCTCCAGGAGCATATTATAAAGGGCGTTTATCGGCTTTCGATCGTGCGCGGCCGTGTGCGCGCACCCGCCTATATATATATTTCGGGAAAAGTTCGCGATTGCAACTTATTAAATTTCTTCATACACCCACCATAGAACTTATACTACTCAGAAGATATATTAAATCCGGATATGTTTCGATTTACTCCTTTTCACGTTTTGAAATTGGACCGCTACTTCCAACCAGATACTATCACCGCGTACACGTCCTGAGGCACGCATGTGAAGTCATGTGACTTGAAAACAACACTTCCAATTGGTTCCTAGTAGTTTCTATGCTGCGTCAATACCTACGCCTGCTTCAAACACATGCACAGTTTTGAAACAGCATGGGCCTGAAAGTCACTGAGTGAAATATCACACATTACAGTCAGCCACTTTCAAGACGCATTCCTTCAGAGGAACACTTACCGTTTATTAGAGGTAGATCGTCCGACTCCACCGGAAAACACCCCTAATAAAAAAGACATATATATAAAATGCGGACTAGCCGCTGTATCGTACTAGCAAACTTTAACTTAAAAATCGTTAGAGAAAACAAAAGGAATCGAACAAAATCAATAGGCCACTGATAGGATCTCTTTTTGACCTTGCTAAAATGGAAACATTAGGAACAACCCCTCATGAGAAATATGAAACTAGTGAAACTAGTGAGAGAAACCGAGCTCGACGCCATCTTGCCCCCTTTTAGGCCCCATCACAAACATAGATAGCCCTACATAGCAAAACGTGATCTTATCGCCTGCCCAACTTCAGATCTGACCCCCCCCCCCTTTTGCTCTCATGTCCTGTCGGAATGTCCAGCTGTAGATTACAATCACATGTTCCATTTGGGAGGGGAAACGACATCAGAGCAACAAATATTAGAAATATACCACACGACAGCAAAATAACAGATTAAAACGTTTTTATTCTTGAACAAAAATATATTAAAACAACTATGGAGAACCATTACGCGAATAGTCCGGAGGCGACACCATGCGCCAAGGCCTGTCCCCAGGATGAACCAAGGAATCCGTTCCTGGGACCGTGGCAAAGAGCAGCCGGTCGCCATCGGCCAGAGAAGACATGGGCCCAACCCGAGATGTAGTTGTCTTCCCATTCTCTTCCTCTTTCGGCGCCTTGCAGGCCACGAGGGGGGGATGTCTTGCATATGCCTCCGACCCCCCCCCCTCTCTTCATCGCCTGGTCCGGCCATAACAAATGTCAGCAAAACGCCGTGGGGTACACTGGGAGGGAGAGACGGCGCGGACGATAATCTTTCGGCGCCTTGCAGGCCACGAGGGGGGATGTCTTGCATATGCCTCCGACCCCCCCCCTCTCTTCATCGTCTGGTCCGGCCATAACAAATGTCAGCAAGACGCCGTGGGGTGCACTGGGAGGGACAGGCGGCGCGGACGAGCCTCTCCCGCCTCCCCATGTGCAGGCCCCTCACCTGCACCCGTCAAAGGACTCGTCCACTCTTGTGGTGCAGCGACGCTCCATGCACCTGGCAAAGGACTCGTCCACTGTGGCGGTGCAACGATGCTTCGCCCGACAGGCTTGAGTCCATCAGCTCCTGCAACCCAGTGACTGCCGGTGGTTGCAGATCTTTCCTTTCAAAATGCTGCCAACAATATTTTCTGAATGGCGTAGCCACGAGACGTTGGCGCTCTCATGCTGACACCAGCCTCAGTTTGAATGACCAACAATCCGGGGCGCGGAGCGCGTAACGTAAGCATAACAGGTCATGTGACTTGTTAAGGCTTTTCATTGGTTTAGAAATATTTTTATGAGCATATTTGACTATTTTATTAAAGACACTACACATAACCTGTTTTTCAAGTTATGTTTAATTTTAAATGAAACGGTTTACATTTTCACTTTTTATTTCCAGTAAATTCGAAAAATAAATGTTTATAGTTCCATATGCTGAAGCACGTCAGCTTCCCACCCTATGTCATACAATTCTGACAAATCGGCATCCTCATCATGTTCTTCATCATCCTCAGGATTTAAATCATCTAAGGGTTCCACTTCCACTGACGTTTCAATGACATGTTCAACAATAAGATCGAGACCAACGGATTGCTCATTATCACTCATGGTTAATGTCCTTATCTTTAAAGAAAGAGAACAACAATGAGATGTTGCAGAGTAAGAGACAAATCTCAGACACTATAATAGAAAAATTGTTTAACAACAGTAACATTTTGCAGCTATTATTTAGCCATGTCCAGCGATGCTGAGGAGGTGAGTCCTATGTCCAAGTTTTCAGTGAACAGGACTCATCTCTTTTTAACCTTCGATAAGCTTCACCAACTCTGTGTCCCCTGCTCATACTTAAATGTAAAGGAGCAGATTTATGTTAACTGGCGCATCCCCAGAGATGCACCAGTTAATGTGCACCGCTGCTCTGCCACCCATGGTGTGCCGCATTTACAATGTGGAGATAAGAACAATTCCCAACAGGTATTATGTAGAGACAGTTTTAAAGATGTATGCAATAAGCATTAAAGGGAAAGGAAGAGCCAAGGAGTCAAAAAGTTTTTCATAGACAGTGGTATTATTTCCAAAGTGGTTAAGGGTCAATACAGTTAAAGCAGCACTGTACAGAGTGGATCGTTTGACAACCCGGTGACACTTGGTGCAGGTGCTATATACAATCAGTGACAAGTGAGTGTGCAAGTGTTTTAAAATGACAGCAGTGTCGACGCATTAAAACAGAATTCACAACATCAAATGATGGCCCCGGTAGAGACAAGTAATCGTTACTCGAAACAAAGTTATTAGGATGGGAGCACAAGATGTGGAATGCGTCGTTAAATTCGAGCTGTCTAGTCGACGGCGTTTCGATCCCTGTTGTTCGGGATCCTCATCAGGACGGGGTTGTCGATGAGAACAGTGCTGTGGGTATAAAGGGGAGTTTGAGCGCGTGGACTGGGAAAGAAAACGCGCAGGGGAGGGGGTGCAAGATTGTGAAGTTCGGACTGAATAGCGAACTAAGGCGTGTTTTGAAGTGGGGAGTGGAGGGCCGGACCAGGACAGGGAATAGTGATTTTAGGGGGTGTCTAGGGTATAGTACACTATGGGGTAACCTATCAGTTTTACATTGCTGGAGTCATGGTCGCGCCATGCGGATGACTGTAAAACTTACATAGTAGCTTTGCTAGGATGGCAAAGTCCAAATCCTGGGTTGAAACACAGTTTTCCAAGGTTACTAAGGGTTTAAAAATGGATACGTCAGAGTATTAAAGGGAGACTGCCTCCATTAATGGCGATCAGTTGCCTAGGTAGAAGTAATTACCTGGATGATTCTTCCGTCTGGGCAGCGAGCGGTATAGGCGAGTCCTGGAAGGGCCAAGGGAAAAGGGGGGGGGGGAACAATTGTTTACCGGATAGCCCAAGTCGGCAAGAAATAAGTCAACCAGACTTCTGAGTTCTCCGAGCGTGCTCAGGGCATGCTATAGAGAGTCCATTACCTGACTGAATCAGGGAGGATGGCCGTAACCGGGGTCTGCTGTCACAGCGGGTTGCAGGCAATGAATGCACTAGTTATCCGCGGTGGTGAAACTGCTTAAAAAGTCGGGAGAGGAGCGGCCAATGGGGTGGAGTCACGTGGTATTCGAAGGTGGGGCAGGGGAGTGTCCCGGCGAGCCGTAGGCTGTTTCGGGGCCGAGTCTTTGGAAGGAGTGAGGGAGGACTCTGGGTAGTTTACTAGGTTGCCTAGGAGATGCTCGGGAGGAATGAATAAGCAGTTTTGGAGCGGGCGCGCATGATGCGGTGGGCGGGCCGGATGGGACTGATTGCGTACAGGTACAGGCGTGGTTGGGGCTGGATTACGTTGTGATCAACAGACAACCTGCTCTGTAATACATTGGTGACAGTATACAATATACATCTGTGAATTTAGCAAGGAGGCATTTCATAAAAACGATACGTTCACATAGTCACGGAAACATTTGTAGGAGAAAGGAACGGACATATAGTAAGAGACAGAGTTTAGAGGAATTAGATGGAGATGGTGCTTGTCCATTCATCAAGGGTGTTGAGCCCTCGGTTAACAGAGTCCGTCTTAGCTATCCATTTGCATTCCGCCCTGTTGAGAAGGGTGGCCATGTTGCCGCCCCTGATGGGCAGAGTCGGTTTCTCAATGACTAGCCATTTAAGGTCAGTGTCTGAATGTGATTTCTCCAGGAAGTGTTGGACCAAAGGAGCTGTAAGGACCTTGCAATTAATTCTACTTTTATGTTGAATTATTCTTTGCTTGACCATTTGGGTGGTCTGGCCAATGTAGATTAATTCACATGGGCAACGAATGGCATATATAACGTTTTGAGTCTTACAGTTCGAATGGTGAGTGAGTTGGTGGGTCTGTCCATTGTAGACAAATTCCTTGGTATTATAGGTAAGTTCACAAACGCTGCATGATTGGCATTTGAAGTGTCCTTTCACAGGTGGCATTCCCCATGCTGCAGTGATGCTTTGTTTGTCCGTGGAAGTAGTGGGCCATGTGATTGCCCGGACCAGATGGTTCGCGATGTTGTTACCTCTCTGGTATGAGAACAGTGGTGGTTCACGGAATTGTTCATCAGACCTCAGTATTGTCCAGTTTTTTTTGATTATTTTTGCAATCCTGTTGCTTTCCGGGTTGAAGACAGAGACAAATGGGATTCGGTTCATGGTTTTACGGTTTTCATTTGGGACCAGTAGATTTTCGCGATGGTTGTACCATGCGCGTTTCTTAGCTTGATTGATTAGGCGGCGTGGATAGCCCCTGTTGATGAGTTTGGTGGCCAGGATGTCAGCTTCTCTGAAGTAGTCTTTTCTCCATTTGCAATTGCGCCGGATTCGGAGGAATTGACCAAATGGGAGACCATCACGTAGGCCTCTTGGGTGGTTGCTCGTGTAATGTAGCAAGGTGTTGCGTTCTGTGGGTTTTCGGAAGAGCGAGGTTCCTAGTTTTCCTTCTTCTGCATGTATAATCACATCAAGAAATGGAAGGTCATTTGTTTTGGTTTCACTGGTGAATTTAAGGTGTTCCTGTGATGAGTTAAGCCAGGTCATGAATGGTTGTAAGGATTCAGCAGTTCCATTCCAAATCAAGAGAATGTCGTCAATGTAACGACGCCACAAATAGATTTGTGGTTGATACGGATTAATGGGGTTCAGGATCAGTGTTTTCTCTAGGTTATGGACATACAGGATGGCAAAGTTCGGGGCAAAGCAAGCGCCCATAGATACTCCCTTGATTTGGAGATAGTATGTGTTCTTATATAGGAAGTAGTTGTTTTGTAGTGCCACCCTTAGTAGGTTCATGATGAATTCCGTAGGAATTTTGGCTGGTTGTGGTCTAGAGTTTAACAGATTTTTGATTACCTCCAGACCTTCATCATGAGGTATGTTCGTATAAAGGGACTCGATGTCCAGGCTGGCCATGGTTTGGGCGTCTAGCTCAAAAGGTTTGTCCTCTATGGTGTTGATGAGGTCCATTGTGTCTCGTATGTAAGTGTCCGTTGTTGATACAAACTCCTTGATCACAGCATCCAGATATTTGCCAAGGGGTTCCAAGATGGAGCCACACCCTGACACGATGGGGCGTCCAGGTGGGTTGTTGGCGTCCTTGTGGATCTTGGGTAGGATGTACAGGACCGGTGTTCGGGGGTGGGGATTGTTCAGGAATTCAAATTCCTTTTTCGTAATGATGTTCATATCTTTGGCTGAGGTGGTGATGTCCAGGATCTTTTGTCTGATATCGGCCAAAGGGTCTTTGGAAAGAGCCCGATAGTGTTCACGGTTGGTGAGCTGTCGCTCCACTTCTTTGTGTTATTCAAGATAACGATTCCGCCGCCTTTGTCTGCAGGCTTAATGACAATTTGTGAGTTGTTTTGTAAGGTCGTTAGGGCTTCTTTTTCTGCCAAGGGAAGGTTGTATGGGATAAATCGAGGGGAAGATTTTAAATCCATTACTTCTTTCATGACCAGGCATTCGAAAGTAAGGATTTCGGGCGTCATCTGGTTGGATGGTGGATTGAAAGTAGACGGAAGCCTAAAGGGGGAGATTTGATACTGTTCGATGCTGGGTTTATCAGAGAAGAAGTGTTTTAGTCGTATTCTTCTGAAGAATTTGAGTAGGCTAGATTGTAATTCCAAGAAATTGGTTCTTACAGTAGGCACAAATGAAAGCCCACGTGAGAGGACTTCGATTTCTTTTTGGGTCAAAATGTGGTCCGATAGGTTGAAAATCGGGATGGTCATGGCAGTATCAATCGCTTCCTGATTGTTGATTACTGCGGTTGTCCCCATTGGTAATATCTGTTGCGGGTCTGCCGGAATCCTGGGGTTGGCGGTTGGTATGTTTTGGTTTTGGTTTGTCGGTTCTGTGGTGGTTGTGGGTATTGTCCGCGTCCGCGGCCTCGTCCTAAAAAACCGGGGGGTAGCAGTGGTTGTGGTCCGGAATTGGACGGCCCGCGTCCTCTGCAGAGCTGTTTGAGGAGACAGAAAAAGTAACTCGTTGGTTGTTCCTATATCTTCCCCAGTTTTGTGTTCTGGGAGGGTTTTGTTGGGTGTTATAAAACTCCTCGTTCAGATAGGGGTATGTATTTTCAACCTTGTCATTTTTGATGTCTTTCTCCACTTTATTGACCTTTTTGTTAAGTTCGAATGTGTTAAAGGTGGCGATGGTGTTGTTGATTTTATCCAACAAGCTTTTTGCGTCCGTGAGAGTAGTATCTTCTTGGATTAGTTTTTCAAGTTCTTCAATTTCTTTAAGTTCCAGGCGACTGTGTTCAATAGCCGTGTCTATCCCCAAGACCATCCAATGGCGGGAGCAGGTAGTTGCAAGGTGGCTGAAGCTGGTCCTGAATTTTACGTCTTGGGTAAAGATCGCCGGGGTGTTACGAATTTGGAGCCCCAAGGGAATAACACCTGATCGTAGGTAATCCGTTAGCATCCGTGCATGCAAGCCAGTTCTGATCTGCTTTTTCTTCAATTTCTCGAGTTTATCCAGAAGTACACGGGAAGAGTTAGGGGTGGTAGTGGATGTAGACGCTGACTGGGGGGTGCCCGACAATAATGAAGGACCAGTCAGACGTGATTGGATGTAATCCTCTGTGTAAGTGAGTGACTCCTTGGACATCGTGTGTAGGCCAAGAGGTAGTACACAGATAGATACCTAATTGAATGAGGTATATGGATTGTGGTATACAGAGGTACCGCTCTCGCAGCGATAGCTGCTCCTAATATGTATGAAAACAACAGGAGAAAACCCATAAACCACGTTGGGATGGGTGCAATATGTAGATAAGAACAATTCCCAACAGGTATTATGTAGAGACAGTTTTAAAGATGTATGCAATAAGCATTACAAGGAAAGGAAGAGCCAAGGAGTCAAAAAGTTTTTCATAGACAGTGGTATTATTTCCAAAGTGGTTAAGGGTCAATACAGTTAAAGCAGCACTGTACAGAGTGGATCGTGTGACAACCCGGTGACACTTGGTGCAGGTGCTATATACAATCAGTGACAAGTGAGTGTGCAAGTGTTTTAAAATGACAGCAGTGTCGACGCATTAAAACAGAATTCACAACATCAAATGATGGCCCCGGTAGAGACAAGTAATCGTTACTCGAAACAAAGTTATTAGGATGGGAGCACAAGATGTGGAATGCGTCGTTAAATTCGAGCTGTCTAGTCGACGGCGTTTCGATCCCTGTTGTTCGGGATCCTCATCAGGACGGGGTTGTCGATGAGAACAGTGCTGTGGGAATGATTGCGTACAGGTACAGGCGTGGTTGGGGCTGGATTACGTTGTGATCAACAGACATATTGTGTGTTATTCAAGATAACGATTCCGCCGCCTTTGTCTGCAGGCTTAATGACAATTTGTGAGTTGTTTTGTAAGGTCGTTAGGGCTTCTTTTTCTGCCAAGGGAAGGTTGTACGGGATAAATCGAGGGGAAGATTTTAAATCCATTACTTCTTTCATGACCAGGCGTTTGAAAGTAAGGATTTCGGGCGTCATTCCTCTAAACTCTGTCTCTTACTATATGTCCGTTCCTTTCTCCTACAAATGTTTCCGTGACTATGTGAACGTATCGTTTTTATGAAATGCCTCCTTGCTAAATTCACAGATGTATATTGTATACTGTCACCAATGTATTACAGAGCAGGTTGTCTGTTGATCACAACATAATCCAGCCCCAACCACGCCTGTACCTGTACGCAATCAGTCCCATCCGGCCCGCCCACCGCATCATGCGCGCCCGCTCCAAAACTACTTATTCATTCCTCCCGAGCATCTCCTAGGCAACCTAGTAAACTACCCAGAGTCCTCCCTCACTCCTTCCAAAGACTCGGCCCCGAAACAGCCTACGGCTCGCCGGGACACTCCCCTGCCCCACCTTCGAATACCACGTGACTCCACCCCATTGGCCGCTCCTCTCCCGACTTTTTAAGCAGTTTCACCACCGCGGATAACTAGTGCATTCATTGCCTGCAACCCGCTGTGACAGCAGACCCCGGTTACGGCCATCCTCCCTGATTCAGTCAGGTAATGGACTCTCTATAGCATGCCCTGAGCACGCTCGGAGAACTCAGAAGTCTGGTTGACTTATTTCTTGCCGACTTGGGCTATCCGGTAAACAATTGTTTCCCCCCCCCCTTTTCCCTTGGCCCTTCCAGGACTCGCCTATACCGCTCGCTGCCCAGACGGAAGAATCATCCAGGTAATTACTTCTACCTAGGCAACTGATCGCCATTAATGGAGGCAGTCTCCCTTTAATACTCTGACTTATCCATTTTTAAACCCTTAGTAACCTTGGAAAACTGTGTTTCAACCCAGGATTTGGACTTTGCCATCCTAGCAAAGCTACTATGTAAGTTTTACAGTCATCCGCACGGCGCGACCATGACTCCAGCAATGTAAAACTGATAGGTTACCCCATAGTGTACTATACCCTAGACACCCCCTAAAATCACTATTCCCTGTCCTGGTCCGGCCCTCCACTCCCCACTTCAAAACACGCCTTAGTTCGCTATTCAGTCCGAACTTCACAATCTTGCACCCCCTCCCCTGCGCGTTTTCTTTCCCAGTCCACGCGCTCAAACTCCCCTTTATACCCACAGCACTGTTCTCATCGACAACCCCGTCCTGATGAGGATCCCGAACAACAGGGATCGAAACGCCGTCGACTAGACAGCTCGAATTTAACGACGCATTCCACATCTTGTGCTCCCATCCTAATAACTTTGTTTCGAGTAACGATTACTTGTCTCTACCGGGGCCATCATTTGATGTTGTGAATTCTGTTTTAATGCGTCGACACTGCTGTCATTTTAAAACACTTGCACACTCACTTGTCACTGATTGTATATAGCACCTGCACCAAGTGTCACCGGGTTGTCACACGATCCACTCTGTACAGTGCTGCTTTAACTGTATTGACCCTTAACCACTTTGGAAATAATACCACTGTCTATGAAAAACTTTTTGACTCCTTGGCTCTTCCTTTCCTTGTAATGCTTATTGCATACATCTTTAAAACTGTCTCTACATAATACCTGTTGGGAATTGTTCTTATCTACATATTGCACCCATCCCAACGTGGTTTATGGGTTTTCTCCTGTTGTTTTCATACGCATTTACAATGTGGAGCACCATTTACTCGCAGTGACAAAATGGCGGTCAACACTTCCTGATTTCCTTCGAATCGAACGTTAACAGACGTCACACAGCAAAAAAAAAATTCCGCTCGCGCGCAGCCCCTCCTTCCCCAAAGTAGCAATGTTGGGCTACTTTTGGGCTGCTTTCTAGTAGGGTTTTTGAGCATCAGAAAGTCTACAAAAGCCGTCGGCAACGGCCTGGGGTGGAGAACCATTACGCGAATAGTCCGGAGGAGACACCACACGCCAAGGCCTGTCCCCAGGATGAACCAAGGGATCCGTTCCTGGGGCCGTGGCAAAGAGCGGCCGGCCGCCATCGGCCAGAGAAGGCATGGGCCCGACCCGAGATGTAGTTGTCTTCCCATTCTCTTCTTTTTTCGGTGCCTTGCAGGCCACAAGGGGGATGTGACATACCTAATAGTATAACTCATATATATCCGACCTCCCCCTCTCTTCATCGCCTGGTCCGGCCATAACAAATGTCAGCAAGACGCCGTGGGGTCCACTGGGAGGGAGAGGCGGCACGGACGAGCCTCCCCAGATGGAGGCCCCTCAGCTGCACCCCCAACGATCCATGCACCCGGCAAAGGGTTCGTACTCTGTGGCGATATAGGGACACTCCACGAGCCCAGCAAAGCGTTCGCATACTGTGGCGGTATAGGGACGCTCCACGAGCCCAGCAAAGGACTCGCCCACTGTTGCGGTACAGCGACGCTCCACTCACCCAGCAGGGTCTCGTCCACTGTGGCGGTGCAACGATGCTTCGCCCGACAGGCTTGAGTCCATCTGCTCCTGCAACCCAGTGACTGCCGGTGGTTGCAGATCTCCTAAAAATGGCGGTCGACTTTGCAGGAATGGGCCTGGCGTGAAAAGCTGGCCTGGTCACCTGTTAACCAGAAAATGGGCCCCTGTCTTTCCTTTCAAAATGCTGCCAACAATATTATATCAAACTCTGCATCGGTACTTACTTATAAATGCAGAAACAACTCAATTAACACAAGGGCTCTTTTCAGAGCCACCTTATATCAAAGCACTCAAACTTCTGATTTATCTCCATTTTCACACTTTTGTAAATAGGTGTGCGCGCCCGAGTGCGCGCACCCCGCAACTTTTTTGAGAAAAAAATATATATATTTTCGCTTTTAAGGACCTTACTGCACACCCTGAGAAAACCTACGCAGCAAAACAATCTCTACCTTCTCCCCTTTCCATGTTCCAACGCTTTGAAATGACAATATATTTACTCGCAGTGACAAAATGGCGGTCAACACTTCCTGATTTCCTTCGAATCGAACGTTAACAGACGTCACGCAGCAAAAAAAAATTCCGCTCACGCGCAGCCACTTGGGTGCGCGCACGCATGCGCGCCCATAGATATATAATTGACTTTAACTTTAATTTTCTCAACAACTACTGAACGAATTTACACCATTCCAAAAAAAGCGTAATCTGCGAGCCGGACTGTACAGTTTTGCCAAATTTCTTATAAATCCATTCACCCGTTCGACCTGTAGCCGAGTCTAAAGGTCCTATGGAAAATAACATGGAGAAAACACGTTTTGGGACCCCCCTTTTATCTCAGCCCCCACTTGACCAATCCCCCCCAAACTTTTAGGGAAGGAGCGCAGCGGACTGAGCCATCTTCTTTGAGAAATTCGCTAAGATTCTTCAACCAGGGCCAAACTTATTCCAAATAGAATGTTGAGGATTTCCTATGGAAACTAGGTCCTAACTATAACTATCTACTGGCGACCGCCAGTAGGTAATATGTATATATATATATATATATATATATATATATATATATATATATATATATATATATATATATATATATATATATCACGTCCACACCGCTGCTTGAACGATCCTCAACCAGACAACGTTGATGCCGTCGGTAGCAGCAGCCGCTACCTTAATGTCTGAAAGTACTGGATCCCACCAATTAGAAGGAAGCAGAGACGGCACACCAGGAAACCTTGCACAAACCTTTTATTGTGCACTCGTTAAACCAAGACGACGCGTTTCGGCGTAAGCCTTTATCAAGTAACCACCATTTTGTTTTTTTGCAGTACTTATAGTCCCACAACTCTTTCATGCACATAATAGACATAAAGAAATTACTTCATGGCAAAAACATTTACAATGAGAAAATCCATAAAACAAATTATATTTCATGGTTCAATATGTCAGCAATTCAACGTTTAATGTATGTTATTGAATAAGTGCGTTTAGTGCGGAAAAATAAGTGATGTCGGACAACTCCGCTGGCCAAGTTTCTAAGGTCGTAATATAGATTGACCGTCAACCCTGCCGAAAATTACTTGCAATCAGTTTATTATGTAGTAATGCAGGCAAATATCCTCGTACCTTTGTGCCTGCATCGGCCTGACTTCAGCCATGGCTGGTAAGTCACCGCTAGGTATCCTGGGTAATATAGTTTGATACCGCGGATCGGGACATGAGTCCCGAAGAAATCAATCAATGGGAGCTCCCTGATTATAATGAATGGATAACACTAGCGGATAGGGCTATATACAAAAGAGGAGAGCTCTCCTCGTGGATCATAATATGCCAGGGGATGTTCTGGGTGGTAAAGGTCAAGGTGTGAGTGCTTTTAATCAGGACGAGTGTAAAGTGAGAAAATCTGATCCAAATGCATGTGTATATACAGTGAAAATTCAAAAATTAATTCATAATAACATAAAAATTAGGTAACAACCAACTCAAATTTCAATCCATTATCCTGAGTATGGTGTCAAGTTCCCATGTTGTACTCTTACAGCATTTACTAATAATTTAAACAGTGGGGATAGTGCAATACAGTCTACTAGCTTTTAGAGGCTGAGCTCCCCCACTAATTATTCTACGCATGTTTCAACATAGGGAAATTTTTAAACAAATAAAACGTGAAGAAGTGTAACACACAAATCATTCATCACAACGCGGGTATACTTCAGCTTAGTCCTGGTCAGGTTTAGGAGCCTATGTGGGATGCCAATTCTTCCCCATAATTCAGTCCTTTAGGGGCCTTACTCTCCATGTCAATGATTTTTCTGGACTCTCTCTTCCTAAGCTGTGTTTCGCGGTCTCACCCTCTGATAGTTCTAGGTATTTTATCTATTCCATAGAATCTTAGACTGCCATTATTACTGCCGTGTTTTTCTTCATAATGGCGAGCCATGGGATAATTATGATCTTTGTTTGAAATGGCACGGAGGTGTTGCAGAATCCTAATTTTTAATGGATGCTTGGTGCTACCCACGTACTGGAGCCCACAAGGGCATTCCAGTACGTAGATAGCAAACTCAGTATTGCAGTTAATGGGTTGATTGATGACACGTGTTTGCCCTGATCCCGTTTTGTAACTTTTACAAGATTTACCATTACGGTCACATTTACAACTCCCACATGTGGTGAAACCACTTGGAATTGGGGGCCATTTCGTTTTTCTATCTTCACTGGGATAACTGTGAACTAGTCTGTCTTTTAGAGATCGTGCCCGTCGGTACGTTATCTGTGGTCTATTACCCACTAATTCCCCCACAATGGGATCAGATGTTATTAGTTTCCAGTTTGCTCGCATTATTCTTTCCAAAGCCCAGGCTCCCCTACTGTAATTGGTTATCATCCGGGGTGGAATGGGTCGGGTGCTCTTTTCCAATTCTTTCCTTCTGGAGTCACTTTTAGATGTACTAAATAGGACTTCCTCATGTTTCAAACCCTGGACTTTGGTCTGAGCAATGTTTAACACCTCTTTACTGTATCCCCTTTGGGTGAAGCGTTCCATCATGGCCCTTTGTTCAAGATGGAAATCAGCGTCGGTGCTGCAATTGCGTCGAGCCCTCAACAGCTCCCCGTAGGGGATACTCCTCTTCAGGGGAGTCGGATGGTGGCTCGACGCATGCAGGACCGCATTTCCAGCTGTGGACTTCCGGAACAGACGTGTTGTCAGTTCCCCATTTTTTATTTCAACTGCCACATCCAAAAATTCACAATATGTTTTGCTAATGACATAAGTGAATTCGAGGTTAAGGGTGTTATTTCCTAGATGACTGATATACTGTCTCGCTAGTGTTTCAGGACCATTCCAGATTAAAAATAGGTCATCGATGTACCTGACCCACATAAGAATGTGGTCAGTGTACATCTCAGATCCTTCGGTCCAGACCACCTGTTCCTCCCACCAGCCTAGGAAAAGATTCGCTAGGCTGGGGGAAAAACAAGTCCCCATTGCGGTCCCGGAGAGTTGACGGTATACCGCCTTTTCAAGCAAGAAAATGTTTTCTTGGAGACAGAACAGCATCATTTTTTGAAGCATGGTATTGTGCCTCCAACAATCCACATGACGACTCCTTAAATAATGCATACAGGTTTCCACACCCTTCACTTGATTAATACAAGTATATAGAGAGCATACATCCATGCTGATCATGTAAAAACCCTCCTCCCATTTTACATCATGTAGTCTCCTAAGGAAGTCTGTGCGGTCTTTGCAGAATGAGTTCAAGTTTTGAACATATCCATTTAAGTACAGATCTAGGAATATCGATGTGTTCTCCAATAATCCTCCATTCGATGATACGATAGGACGCCCTGGTGGTCTAGTGGGGTCCTTATGGATCTTGGGGAGGAAGTATATACAGGGGATGCGCGGATTCTCTGTCTTTAGGAATTTGTATTCCTCAGTGTCTAGTAAGCCAGTGTGGTACCAGTCCCCAAGTAGTGTGTGATATTCCTTAATGGTACGTCTATATCTTTCCCAATTAATAAGTTCATAGCACGAAGAGTCGCTCAACTGTCTCATGGCTTCTTCCTTGTAGTCTTTGTAGTTCATTACTACCACATTGCCCCCCTTGTCGGAGGGCTTGATTATAATAGATCCGTCATCTTCTAGTGTCTTTAGAGCATTTCGTTGTTCCTTGGTTAGATTGTCCCATTTGGAATTCGTAAAATTCATTCGAGTTCGTTTAAGTTCATTCGTCACCACTTGGTTGTATGCTTCTATGTTGTCGAATGGGACGTTGGGATTAAATTTTGTTTTTAGTTTCAGGCCACTGTGTTTGACTTGCTTGCCTGTTACTCCACAGGCCTGTAAAATAGCATGTTCATTTCTCTCATTACCATCTGCCATTTCCAATAGGTACATGTCTTTTAGTAGTTCCAAATCATGCACCTGCAAGTTGGTGGTATCTGAACCCACTGAATCTGGAGTTTGTTGCTTATTACTAGATCGAGTTGCATACATTTTCATCAATTTTAATTTCCTAATGAAAAGGAAAAGGTCCACCCTAGTATCAACATAGTCCAATGGAACACTGGGGCAAAAGGATAAGCCTAATTGTAACACTGATATTTCAGTATGATTTAGGGTTCTGTCCGAGATATTTACGACAGTTTTGTTTGTTTCATTGTACTCAGGAGTTGATTTGCACATTTTGGTTTTTCTGTGTTTCCTTTTTAGTCTTCTTCTTCTGCTGGCATTCCGCGTCCTCTTCCTCTTACTTTTTTGGTGCTGCTCTTGCCCCTCGAAGCCTGGCCCCTCGTTTGTACTCTGTTCTGTTGGCCTGGTTCGTTCTTCTGGTTCAGAATTTCGAACTCCTGGTGGATGGTCAGCGGAAGCTCGTCTAAAGGGATACCTCGGGTGCGATTCTCCGTGTCAGTACTTAAGTCAGAGCTTGATCCAGATGTGACTGTCGTCGACTTCTTGTTGCCAACTAGTTTGGCCCTGATGTTTTTTTGTGCTTTGTCGTATTTCCTGGCATACGTTAGTATCCGTCCCTCGGCGTAGTCCCGTTTGTCCCTAATGAACTTGCGTTGTTTCTTTTGTTTGATGGTTTCCTCGTAATCTAGCAATCTTTTCGGAAGTGCCTTATTGAATTCTTCAAAAAGTTTTTCAGTTTTGTATTTCTCCAATTCGGTCCTGAGTTCTGCTAGATCTTTGCGTGTTGTATTGAGATCAATTTGAGCATACTTCACGAGCATTTCAAGCATGCCCTTGCAAGTCTTGGCCATATAAGATGCCCATTCCGTAAGTAAGTCCTTGTTGGGATTGTCGTAGGTTGGTACGATACTGATCCTTAATCCTCTAGGGACTCTGCCCACCTCGATGTAATTGGTGAGGGACGCTACTTCCCACCATTTATTTATTTCTCGTTTACTTAATCGTTCCAATAGTGCCAATTTGTGTTTCAAAGTGGGCTCTCCGCTACTGGGTGCTTTACTATTCGCTACGTTGATAGGCGTAGTATCTTGCTCCTCACTGAACAGGGACAGGGCTTCCGCTTGCCTCGCTGTCTCCCATTCACTCATCATTCAGTTCTAGGTTTCCTCGCGCCACTATTGTTACTAGTGGCAGCCACGTTTGCCTCCGTATTACAACTTGGAATTGTCGCGTGTAATGTTCCAACGCTGGGGCAGTGGCTCAGTGCTGCAAGTGGGAGGAGATGACAGGTCGGCAATCTCCTTCGAAACTCCCTCCCCGTTTCTCAACCCCACACATACAGCCCGGCTTCCCCGTAGTATTCCACAATCCACTACCAGGAGGCGGTCGGAATCGTTTCACTTCGAATCACGTCCACACCGCTGCTTGAACGATCCTCAACCAGACAACGTTGATGCCGTCGGTAGCAGCAGCCGCTACCTTAATGTCTGAAAGTACTGGATCCCACCAATTAGAAGGAAGCAGAGACGGCACACCAGGAAACCTTGCACAAACCTTTTATTGTGCACTCGTTAACCCAAGACGACGCGTTTCGGCGTAAGCCTTTATCAAGTAACCACCATTTTGTTTTTTTGCAGTACTTATAGTCCCACAACTCTTTCATGCACATAATAGACATAAAGAAATTACTTCATGGCAAAAACATTTACAATGAGAAAATCCATAAAACAAATTATATTTCATGGTTCAATATGTCAGCAATTCAACGTTTAATGTATGTTGTTGAATAAGTGCGTTTAGTGCGGAAAAATAAGTGATGTCGGACAACTCCGCTGGCCAAGTTTCTAAGGTCGTAATATAGATTGACCGTCAACCCTGCCGAAAATTACTTGCAATCAGTTTATTATGTAGTAATGCAGGCGAATATCCTCGTACCTTTGTGCCTGCATCAGCCTGACTTCAGCCATGGCTGGTAAGTCACCGCTAGGTATCCTGGGTAATGTAGTTTGATACCGCGGATCGGGACATGAGTCCCGAAGAAATCAATCAATATATATATATATATATATATATATAGTACCTACCTATATATATATTACCTACTGGCGGTCGCCAGTAGGTAATATATATTTATATATATGCATTTATAAGTAAGTACCGATGCAGAGCCTGATGTTGCAGAGGAAGATTCTGTTTCCCTCATTCGTGAAATGAACACCGTCTCTCCTATAGACGTCTTGCATGTGGTAGCGCAAGTTGTTGTGGTAAATAGAACCCATGCTATAATCTCTGAGGAACGCAGAAACAGATTTATTTACATGTCTCCTTGCTTTCTCAAATTGTGCACAATGGTGATTGGACCAATTCCATTTCTGTCTTTGGCATATATTGGAATATACCAAGGCAGATCGAGGAAAAAGTGTCATTAATTGTCGAAAGGTGTCTTTTAGAAGCATTTCCAGACCTACCCCAGTGATTGTGCCTAGATCGTTCCCACCACAGTGCACAATTATAAGGTCTGGTTCTGGGAGATGCATAAAAGTTTTCACCAATGGAATTAATTGGTGACATTTCAATCCTCTTTTCAAAATCCATGTTATGTGTACATTTGGTAAGCTGAGGTTGCAAATTCGTCTGCTTACTGCATATTTTTCACTCCAGTGAATATAACTGTGTCCTATTAGCCAGACCTTCATTTTCAAGGGATTTGTAGTCGTCCTCCGATCGGTTCTGGAAGTGGAATGGTAGTTAGAAGTTGAAATTTTAAATAAAAAAAAGGAAGAGGCTGGGTGTGGTTAAAAAAATAAAAATGATTGGTTGATTGTAACAAGTGGAGAGTGAACAGGTCAATGTTTATGTTAAACGAAAAGTACTATTGGGTGTGAAAAAACAAGACATGTAACAGAGTTGTGGATTGGCAGGTGTTTCTGGAGGGAAAATAGTGTTATTAGTTAGCTGTAGAACGTTGAGAGATGAACTTTTGACCTGTGCCTTCAGCAAGGTGCAGAATGAGGTGTAACCATGGAAACAGCCGGAGATGGCAGTTGGTGATGGGTTCACTCTTTGGTGCCTCTGCATCTGAGTCTGTTCTCTGGTGGCTGGAGGACAACTGTTTGTTATTGTGGAGATGAAAGGGTGATAAGGAGAGAAATACGACATAGCGTCTGGCCTGTAGAAGCGTGGGAGCAGTGATTAACTCTGAGTAAAGCGGAACTGTGTCGGTGCTTAGTAACAGTAAAAAAAAAAATGTTAACAGTGGTATAACTGTCTTTACGGTGCGCGACCAACTAAGAAAGAGTTCACGGGCCGTAATTGGCTTGGAGGTTCTAGTATCAGTAAGTGAGTTCAAGAAAAGAAAACATTCAGGACTTTATTTATGAAGGCCTTGCGCCACCGGTGCGTTACTTTTTCCCATTTTAAAAAATGAGGCCCCGGCGGCGGAAGGTCTTCATAAATAAGGTCCTCAGTGTCTACAGTTAAGGTTATGTGGAACCCATGAATAGTTTTTCAATATGAAATCATTTCAGTTGAGATTATAGATTAAAAGAGAAACCGTGAATATTTGAAATGTTTATTTAGAAATGTACTATTTTAAAGGCAAATCATTATGTAATCTGAGTACAGAAATTGCAAAAAACACAGTAATTGGTATTGTCAGTAGTACATGGAATACAAACGCTATAGTTGAAGAAAAATGAATATAGTTGGAAAAAAACATTGTACAGTCTTATAAGGAAGTATATTATATTTTAATAAATGGAAGAAGGTTTGTGGCCTTTCAGTTTAGGAACGATATATGAAAATGCAAGTGGTTATACATCATTACTTTATGAATTAGCTGTCTAACAACACGAAATCATAATGTCCACTGTTAGTAAAGCAAATAGGTCTGTTCTTCAAAAGAAAATATGGAAAATAACGTGAAGAATATAGAAAACCAAAAGGAAATGAGGACGTCAATGGGTTGTTTGAGAGTTATTGAAGCATTGTTTAGGCAAAATAGGTAGTTTCTGCTTGTAACAGGAAATCAGTTTTATCATTTGAAATTATGTCAGCTATCCAATGGAAAAGAGTAAAGCAGTACTGATAATCTCTTATAATCGGAGCCTCTTTTACCATCAGAGTGCAGGTCGGTGGGTTTTTGATGTAGCTCGCTGTTAGGAAAGAGTTAATTGTCCATTGTGTAGGCAAAGTATGCAGCAAGTGCCTCTAACATGAAATCACTGTTATCATCTGAAAACATGTCAGCCATCCAATTGAGAAGATCAAAGGAGCATTCATGATCTGTCATTATTGGAGCGTCTTTTTCCATCATTGGGCAGCTCGGTGGGTTTTCGATGTAGCTCTCTGTTAGGAAATCTTGCGCCGCTGTGAATATATTCCAATGACCCAGAACTCCTTGTATCGCTGCAAAGGCCATAAACCCTCCGTTGTAACAAAGCTGTTCATGATCAAGTAACGGATTCATGAGGTGATTGTAATTCGGTTCAGGAGGTACCAAATTGCAGAGACATAAATCCAGGGCCCACGTGAAATCACAGCTCAGGCAATGAAATACAGGCTGCACACAGGTGAAATACGAATATCGAAATGATAATCGATATGATGCATTCAAAGTCGAGAGTGGTAAGATGCCGTAGTAGTCAAGCGTCCTCTGGCGAAATAGTTCTAAGTGGCCCGGCTCGTTTGCGAAGGCAGGAGGGACATCCATTTTGAATTTCCCAAGATGGTAAAGGAAACGGCGCAGCACCGCTGGTTGTATAGCAACTCCACAGAATTAGGTCGCCGGCTATGCAGTGGAGAGAAGCAGAATGACTTGATACATTTTCTAAGAGTCTAGTCACTTATATATTGCTTAGTGGTTATTAAAAAAGTAGCTTTTTTTGAACTGGAGGATGCGTTAAAAAATAAGGGAGTGATTTGAGGGAGTTGTAAAGCAAGGTCAATTTTTTTTTACATCAATGCTGTTTTCTGTGAATGTTAGCTTAGTGAAAGATATGTGTGTGAGCAGATGCAACGTTCAGTTTTAAATGTGACAATGGCGGTCTTGTTCATGTCTTCCGATTCAAGGTCGGTATTCGCTGCCAAATACAAAGATTAAGAAACGCATGCGTGGGGTACATAGTGTGCATTCTTAAAGGAAAGCAAATGAAGGTTTATTTTTACCGCGTTAGCATTGTCGTACAAAAAGTTATAGTGATTTCTATTATATGTGAAGAAAGTGTCACTGATGAAGACTGAAAATAAATCCTTATAAATGATATGGACTGGTGTATTTTAGAAAAGGTTTGTAACATTACATGGATTGTGTAAAAAAAATAATGTAATTGAAAGTGTATGGTTTGAAAATGAAAAGTAGAGGTTTATAGTTCATGTTTTGAAAGCAGTTCTAGAGGGTCAGAAGAAAGTGTATGGTTTGAAAATGAAAAGTAGAGGTTTATAGTTCACGTTTTGAAAGCAGTTCTAGAGGGTCAGATGCATGATAGATTTATTAAAAATAGAACATGTTTTTAAATAGTATTTTGGAAAAAATATGTGCCTTTATGTACTATTTACATTATGTGCCTGTTGCGTATTCTTTGAGTTTTAGTAATCCTGTGTCTTATAAGTTTTCTAGGGGCGGTTTGAGGTTCATGGTGGGTTTGGGCAGGGAGGGTAGGTTGGGGGTTTGTAATAGGGGGTTCGGCTGGGGTGGAGTGCGGAGTTTAGTGAAAAGTGAGGGGGGCGGGGAGTTACGGTGTTTGGTAATGGAGCAGAGTCAGAGGACGCCACATTTGTGTTATGGGCTGCCACGGAAATATGTATTTATTCTCAGAGGTTTATTATATTAAGGATATATATTAGCATGGTGGCTCTTGTCGTTTTGTGGTTCTGTGTATGTTTATAATGCTGGCTCTGTAGTTTTTGTTTATGGACCTTATTGCGACACACAGGGGACCTACGTTGCACAGTTGGAGATCAGAGACTTAGGAAATAAAACTTTATAATTGTAAGGGCTGTAAGCGATAGAAATCGCCCGTTCTCGGTGTAAAAAATATCACCGCTATTGGTGGTATTTTCTACGGTGTTAGTACTCGAAGGAGACTAGTAACATATATGTGAAAAAAAATTATGTAATAGGCTCAGCATTTTACATTATCTTGGAAAACAAAAGTTGCTTTTACATAGCAATAAGTCTCTTATAATTAAGGGACGGAGTGTATATAGTGCTATTTAGTGCTCTGCTATGTGATTGATGTCGAATATTTCATAAGAGGAGGCTTTAAAAGTTTTACGATAAACTGGTTTTCTAGGGAAGTGGGTGGAGTGTTCCGTGTAAATTGCAGAATAGAAACTAGTAAGAACCAATTGGAAGTGTTGTTTTAAAGTCACATGACTGCACATGCGTGTCTCGACGCGATAGGTGGGTGCGCGCACCCGGTCGCGCACTATAAGAAAGCAGCGAGAAAATATCAGCTAATATGCTCTTCAAGCTTGTTTTGGTACAAAGAGTTAGTTCTGAAAAGAACTTTTTTTTTTTTTTTTGGAAACAAGTGTTATGATGCTTTTGATTTCTTAAAGTTGCGACGACATTTTTCAGTATGTCATACTATCCAAATAAAGTGAAGAAATTTAATGGAAAGGGGCGACCACTCGGTCCCCCCGAACGTATGGTGGAGTACCCCGATCCCCCCGGGAGGCCATCTTGGGCGGGGGGCGAGTCCCGGCTGGTATGCCCGAAGCGGCGTAGCCGGGGCGCGCCTTTTCCCGCCCTGTAGGGGGTTGTCCTAGACGCTGACGCCGCCGGCCACGCCCCCGGGGGGCAGGCGGAGGCGGGTTTACGCCTGCCCGAAGACGGATAAAAGGAGCAACAAGCCAAGAAAGCATCCTCTTGTTCCTGTGCTCTGAAGCTGCACCTCCCCGCTGCACGTGAGCTCGAGACGGAACGAAGAGCCAATTTTGAGCGTTGTAATCTTTCTCTTTGTCTTACAGATATCTTCGCTTGAGAATGCTGGGCAAGAAGGTCAGAAAGCAGGTCGGTACCGATCAGATGCTACGCATGCTCATAAAGGAGGTAGCCGATTTGAAGAAGCAGATGGCGGCTAAAGACGGGGAGGGAGGACCGAAGCGAGTCATCGGACCAGCTTTGCCGGGAGTAGTCCCTAGCGGGAGAGGCAAGAGGTCAAAAAGGGGGGCACTTGGGGGGGAAACCCCGGTTCCCGATACTCCACTTGAGGAGCCAACCTCGGTTCCGAAGGAGGGGCGTCCGATTCCCGTGGTGGTCACCCCCGTGAACGGGGAAGATATGCCTCCCGAGTTGGCGGCGCAATTGGCAGCGTGGTTGGGGAAAGATAGTGAGGGCGCCACGGCTGACGACGCCCGGGCAGTAATGCGACAGCTGCGGGACTCCAGAGAGGCTGCGAAGGCACCATCTTCTGTTCCCCCACAGGTTCCGGCGGCTGAAAGTGCAGCAGGCCCAAGTTCGGCGGCAAGTGCAGGATCTACTTCAGGTAAGCGGCCATTGCCGATTGCGGGGGAGGGGTCTGTCCCTTCTCGAAGGGAGAAGATTGCCCAGCATGTTCCACTGGAAATTAAGGAAATGATTTGGGCGGATAAGTATGTAAACATGTTTTCATTGCTTACCGACCATTACGAGATAGAGCATGTGAAGAGCCAAAAGGAGCTCATGCATCCGAGTGTTTGGCGCGCGAAAATGGCCGCCTTTAAGGTTGACGAAAACATAGGTACTTGGGGCAGAGCGTGGGTCATTTTTACCTCCATCATGGGTGAGCGCAGGCCCGAGTTGTTGACCGAGTTGCCTATTTATCAGTCACGTATCATGGAGTATTCCCTGACGTACGGGGGCAATCAGTGGTTCTGTTATGACAATCTTTTTAGAAAAGCTAAAGAGCACAACCCAGTTCTAACATGGGATTGTTTTGACTCTGTCTCGTGGCAGAAAATGGAGAGTTCAGGAATGTTAAAAGTACCATTGGCAGGGAGTAATGGGGGTGAATCTTCCCGCCAACCCTCTGGGACACCCTTTCGGACAGGTACAGGTAACGAACACCACTCGAAGTCGAGTGGCAACACAGGTAAAAAGGGGATTTGTTGGAATTTCAACAGGGGAAAATATACGAGGCCTCAGGGGTCATGCAAGTTCAGACATGAATGCGGGGGGTGTGGGCAGTCATCCCATCCTGAGTCCATGTGCAGAGCCAAGACGGGTGATAACGGTGGTAAGGGAAGCGCCAAACAGGTCTGAAATAGTCCGAGGGGCGCCTTTACCTACTCCGATTGATACCATGGCAATGATTCCTTGGCTCAGCGAATACCCGGATCATGCTTCCGCTGGGGTGTTGCGGGACGGGTTTTCATATGGTTTCCGCATCCCAGTGGGGGATTTTCAGGGTGTAGCAAACTGTAAGAACCAACTGTCGGCTTTGCAGCATTCGGCGGTGGTTCAGGTAAAGATTGGGAAGGAGGTGACTCGAGGTCGTGTTGCCGGTCCATTTGATTTGCCACCGGTTGCGAACTTTGTTTGTTCCCCTCTAGGGGTGGTCCCCAAGAAGGACCCGGGTGAGTTTCGGCTAATACATAACTTGTCAGCCCCACGTGGTCTTTCCGTGAACGATGCGATAGACCCGGAAGTCTGTTCGGTGCGGTACGCATCTTTTGATGAGGCCGTCGCCATGTTGAATCGCCTGGGGCCCGGGGCGCTGATGGCAAAATCAGACATCGAGTCAGCGTTCCGGTTGCTCCTGGTACACCCAGACGATCAGCGTCTCCTTGGTTTTATGTTTCAGGGTCGCTATTACATGGATAGATGTATGCCAATGGGGTGCTCTATATCCTGTGCCTATTTTGAAAAATTCAGTTGTTTTCTGCAATGGGTATTCACAAGGAAAACGGGTTTTCGGCAGGTTATGCATTATCTCGATGACTTTCTGTTTTTGGGGGCAGCCGGGGATCCTGAATGTGGTAAGGCCTTACATGAATTTCGTGTCTTAATGAATCAATTTGGTGTGCCATTGGCGCCAGGTAAGACTGTGGGTCCCTCAACTTTGCTCGAGTTCCTGGGGATCGAGCTCGACTCGGTAGAAGGTTGTTTTAGATTACCCAGGGAAAAAGTGTTAAAATTCGGGACATCCCTTGAAACATGTATTCGTGCGACGAAAGTAAACCTGCATCAATTGCAACAAGTGGTGGGTCAGTTGAATTTTGCCATGAGAGTGATGCCAATGGCCCGCCCCTTTTCCCGCTCGATTGCACAAGCCATGGTCGGCCTGAAGGAAGGACATCACCGCACGAGGCTCTCGGCAGAGGTTCGCCAGGACATGCGCATTTGGTTGGCATTTCTGGCGGACTTCAATGGTCGAATTGTCTGGAACAAACCGGCGGTGTCCTCCGAGGAGCTGGGGCTTTGGACAGATTCGGCGGGGAGTATAGGTTTTGGGGCCATATTTGGGACACAATGGTCGGCTCAAAAATGGCCGTCATGGTGGCACGAGTGCGGGTTGACGAGTAACATTGCTTTTCTCGAACTCTTCCCTATTCTGGTGGCCTTGAAAACGTGGCCGGAGGGGTTCCGGGATCACTCTGTGGTGTTCTGGTCTGATAACATGACTGTGGTCGAGTGTATCAATAGTCAGGCAGCACGTTGCAAATGGATCCTGAGACTGCTCAAAGAAATTGTGTTATTATGTATGCAGTTGAATGTGCTCTTTAGGGCAAGACATGTCCCGGGGGTACTGAATCAAGCGGCTGATGCACTTTCTCGTTTTCGTATGCAGGCTTTCCGGGGTTTTCTGCCCACAGCGGACCCGGTGGCGGCACCCTTTCCCGAAGCTCTCTGGTCTCTCGGTGCCCCGAACTACAAAACCTCGTGGGAGAGAGTTTAGCACCCAGGACAAGGAAGGCATATGAAGGGGCGTTCCGTTCCTATTGGTCCTTTTTGGGTTCTGCTAGGGGGGAGCTTTGGGGACAGGAAGAGCTCGTCGTGAAATTCTTGCTGTCTTTACATCAGGCAGGCAAATCAGTAGCTACGGCCCAGAGGCATCGGGCCGCCATTTCCTTTATGGCAAAGGCTCATGGGATCCAGGACCCGACAGCGTCTTTCGTGGTGTAGAAAGCGCTACGTGGGTGGCAACGCCTTGAGGGTCGCAGAGTGGAGGAGAGGCACCCGATAGGTCTGGATAGGTTGGCCCTGTTATTCTCCGTACTCCCTGCAACATGTTCATCCCAGTATGAAACTGTGTTATTCCGAGCCGCATTTGCGCTAGCATTCCATGGGGCTATGCGGGTAGGCGAACTAGTGGCAAAGAACAAGCAGGATACGATGGGGGGACTGTGCCTGGAGCACATCCGGGTCAAGGTCGAGACGATGACTGTCTCGTTTTTCAGGTCTAAAACCGATCAGCGTGCGATTGGGGACTGCATAATCATTCAGAGGATTCCCGGGTCTTCCATGTGCCCTGTTGTTTGCGTAGAGGAATATTTAGCGCAGAGGGTGGCATCATGGGGAGGGACCTTGTTGAGACACGCTGACGCCACCCCACTGACGAGGTTTCAGTTCCGGCGGGTGCTTGCGATGTCAATTTCGGCCGCGGGCTTGAACCCCGGCGAGTTCGGGACCCACTCCTTTCGGATAGGGGCTGCTACTCAGGCTACAGCCAGGGGTCTGAGTGTTGAAAAAGTAAAGCGTTTGAGGCGTTGGTCCTCGAACTGTTACAAAAGGTATGTGCGGTTGCACATGTTGTGAAGCTGTAATGATGTACTCATGCTTCTTGTTTTTGTTTGGTTTTCAGTTGCGCAAGCTTACGAGGCGGGGCGGACTGTGCAGTCGACACGACACCTGGGAACCAGCGGTCAGACATCACCGGCTGCGGAAAGAGAGGTGTGGGTCGTGGGCCACTCATACGTGAGGCGTGCCGCAGACGTATTCAAGGCAGGTGACATGATTCACATGGCTGGGGAATACGGGTACAGGGTAACCTTCTACGGAAGGGGCGGGCTCTGTATTGACCAGTTTCAATCCTTTTTCGAGGGTTTGTTAGGGCGAACAAGGTCACCGCCGTCTATAATCATAGTCCATCTTGGGGGTAATGATTTGGTGACCACTGGTAGACGACTGCTTCTCGAGGCAATGCTTTCCACTGTAAGTTGGTTGGCGAGAAGAGTTCCAGGGTGCACCATTGCATGGTCCCATATGATTCCACGTAAAATGTGGCGGGGGGCGATTTCGGTTTCTGCTCTGAACCACTCAGTGAAGAAAATAAATAACAAGTTGGGTAGATTGTTTCGTTCAAGTGCACTGCATTCTATCCCGCATGGTTGTATCAAGGGGGACAGGATGTATTTGGAAGATGGGGTCCATTTGTCCCGGGTGGGGAATGAGTTACTCATAGGAGACCTCGTTGCTTGGCTGAAGAGTTTAAAACATGACCTTTAGGTAGGAGTTTTGTGGGGGTTCCGGATAGCCGGTCAACTATCCGGCCTGTGGCGGTAAGGTCATGATCGGTGAGCAGTAATTGGAAGATCCCTATGGGGGGGCGTCACCCATTACGGATGGGAGCGCTCGGGGGAGGTGGCCATTGCCTAGACGCTGACGCCGCCGGCCACGCCCCCGGGGGGCAGGCGGAGGCGGGTTTACGCCCGCCCGAAGACGGATAAAAGGAGCAACAAGCCAAGAAAGCATCCTCTTGTTCCTGTGCTCTGAAGCTGCACCTCCCCGCTGCACGTGAGCTCGAGACGGAACGAAGAGCCAATTTTGACCCATCCACCAGCCCCTGAGGACAGCCAGTTGTTTTGAATAAAGTTTTGATGTGGTAACTCTATTTCTTGCAGGTTGTGATGATTGTCGTGTTATTTTGAGTATGCAATAAAGAATGGTCGTCTACAGTATGTTTTTTCAAATAAAGTAATTCTGCACTAGTATTGATCAGTAATCATACGTGAAATAGTTATGGTTGTTTTGTAATTGAGTGATTTTAGTTAAATTGTCGTATTTATTTTTGGTCGGGCGGTAAGGTCATGATCGGTGAGCAGTAATTGGAAGATCCCTATGGGGGGGCGTCACCCATTACGGATGGGAGCGCTCGGGGGAGGTGGCCATTGGCCCCTCAACGGGGAGGCGGTCCCTTCTAAGGATGGGCCGCCGGAAGGAAAGGAAAGGCGGTCAAGGCCCCTTCCTGGATAGGAGGGGCTACGGGCCCTCCTGGGGAATTTCCCGGGGCCAGGACATCTGCGACGGCAGATGGGTAAGTTGTGTGGGGTTCGGGAGGGGGTTTACGCTACCTTTTAGACACCTCACACGAGTCCTCGGACGACCGTTAAATGGCGTCGAGTCCATTGGGGCCCCCGTCAAGTCAAAGGGAACTTGGTAGATGCACTTGAGGTACGCCTCGGTGCGGTCGCCCCCCCTCACAAGTGAGGGGGGTATTTTCTGGTTTAGGGATCTGACACCGGTTACGACCTTGCCGTTGGCCCTTAACGTTAGGATGTACAATTTCAAGTAAAATGTTTTGTAGGATGTTAGTTCGGCTAGGAGAACCTTTGTATTAGAGATCTGTTAAGGTTAGCCAAACATCGTAATGTGGAAATGAAATTGTACATAATATGAAACTGTTATTTTAATGTTTTAATTTTTGTTTCATATTTTTAATAAATACGGCCGGGAGGGTCACTCCCTCCCGCCTTCCAAAAGTTCAGAACAGATTCCAGTTTCCCATCCTTGGGGATTGCGTCGAGAGGGGGTGGCGGGTATCTCTGCCATACTTTTCTTGGAGCATTTATGACTCTCAATTATTTGTTTAATTAGAGTAAAGCTTTGCTCTCCGTATACAAGAAGTTCTCCACAGTTCGTGCATTTCATGTGCACGTTCGCCAGATATGGTCTCAAGTCCATCTCAGCACTCGATGGAGATACAGGTCGTCCACCGGAAGATGTGTTGATTACTTCTGATGGTAATAGCGTGTCCTCCGTTTTTCTTGTCAAAGGTGGTCGCTCATTTTCATCAGATTCGGAAGATGAATGCGGAACAGTAGCCATTGTACCGAAGTCTTCGGGAAGATGTTCGACGTTGTTGTCTCTTGAGAGTAGAAAAGAAAGTGATGGTAGCGGGTGGAGTGCTGCGTGTAAATTGCAGAATAGAAACTACCAAGAACCAATTAGAAGTGTTGTTTAGAAGTCACATGACTTCACATGGGAGTGTCAGGTCCTGTACGCGATAGGAGGGTGCGCGCACCCGGTCTCGCACTAAAATAAAGCGGCGAAAAAACATCTTATAATATGCTCTTCGAGCATGTTTTGTTGGAAAGAGTTAGTTCTGAAAAGAACTTTTTTTTTTTTTTTTTTTTGGAAACAAGTGTTTTGATGCATTTGATTTCTTAAAGTTGCTATGATATTTTTCAGTATGTCATACTATCCAAATAAAGTGAAGAAATTTAACTTTTCTTGGAGCATTTATGACTCTCAATTTTGTGTTTAATTAGAGTAAAGCTTTGCTCTCCGTATACAAGAAGTTCTCCACAGTTGTTGCATTTTATGTGCACCTTCGCCAGACATGGTTTCAAGTAACCCTGGGCGGAGTTCGCGGAGTGGGGCTTCGCGGAGCTACACGAAGTGGGCGAGAAACTACGCCCACCTCCGCACTCCGCGTAGCCCCACTCCGCAAACACCACTGGCCGCCAGCCCCGCCACCCGCCTCCCTCCCGCCCTCCCTAAATACTTTAAAATACAATAATCAAATAATTTAAAAGCACTTACCTTGCCGCCGCTGCCCGCCGCGTCCCCGGGGCTCGCGATCTTCCGTCTTCCGTACTAATGCGCATGCGCGGGCGGCCGCGCATGCGCATTTTCTCGTGAAAATGCGCATGCGCGGCCGCCCGCGCATGCGCATTAGTACGGAAGACGGAAGACGGAAGTAAGTGAGCCCCGGGGACGCGGCGGGCAGCGGCGGCAAGGTAAGTGCTTTTTAAATTATTTGATTATTGTATTTTAAAGTATTTAGGGAGGGCGGGAGGGAGGCGGGTGGCGGCCAGCTACGCTCCGTCTGCGGAGTGCCGCCTGGCTCCGCAAGCTCCGCAAGCAAAATGCGGAGTAGGCGGCACTACGCACACTCCGCAGACGGAGCGTAGCTGGCCGCCCACCCCTAGTTTCAAGTCCATTTTAGCACTCGATGGAGATACAGGTCGTCCACCGGAAGATGTGCTGATTACTTCTGATGGTAATAGCGTGGCCTCCGTTTTTCTTGTCAAAGGTGGTCGCTCATTTTCATCATATTCGGAAGATGAATGCGGAACGGTAGCCATTGTACCGAAGTCTTCGGGAAGATGTTCGACGTTGTTGTCTCTTGAGAGTAGAAAAGAAAGTGATGGAAGTGGGTGGAGTGCTGCGTGTAAATTCCAGAATAGAAACTACTAAGAACCAATTAGAAGTGTTGTTTGGAAGTCACATGACTTCACATGGGAGTGTCAGGTCCTGTACGCGATAGGAGGGTGCGCGCACCCGGTCTCGCACTAAAATAAAGCGGCGAAAAAATATCTCATAATATGCTCTTGGAGCACGTTTTGGTAGAAAGAGTTAGTTCTGAAAAGAACTTTTTTTTTTTTTTTGGGGGGGGAAAGAAGTGTTATAATGCTTTCGATTTCTTAAAGTTGCTACTACATTTTTCAGTATGTAATAGTTTGAAAATGAAGTGAAGAAATTTATCTTTTCTTGGGGCATTTATGACTTTCAATTTTGAGTTTAATAAGTTGCATTTCATGTGCACCTTCGCAAGATATGGTCTCAAGTCCATCTCAGCACTCGATGGAGATACAGGTCGTCCACCAGAAGATGTGCAGGCCACCTCTGATGGTAATAGCGTGGCCAGGGCTCTTGTCGATGCTTTTGCATAATGTTCAGGATGCCTTTGTTTAACATGCCGCTGCATGGTGTGTGCAGAAAAGGAATATTTTTTATTTGGATTTCCCCTTGAGAGCTCCGAATTGCATATCGTTCAGGTTACTTTTGGCGCATTCACTTTCTTTTGATCTTCAGGATAAGTGAAAAATTGCCAAATGAAAGATTCCTTTATTCTTCTTAACGGTGGTCGCTCATTTCCTTCAGATTCGGAAGATGAATCTGGTAGGGCAGCCATTTCAGCAAAGTCTTCCGGAAGATGCTCGACGTTGTTGTCTCTTGAGAGTAGAAAAGATTGTGAGGAAAGTGGGTGGAGTGCTGCGTGTATATTCCAGAACAGAAACTACTAATAACCAATTGGAAGTTTTGTTTTCAAGTCACATGACTTTACATGCGCTTCTCAGGACGTGTAGGCGGTGACACTGTCTAGTTACGAACGTGATTACATACTTAGGAACTAGCATTCAAAAAAACTATGAAATTCACTGAAAAAACCATAGGTTTTACACACGTTATAGTTAGGAAGTAGCATTTGAAAAACCTATGAAATTCACTGAAAAAACCATAGGTTTGACACCAGTTATAGTTAGCTGGAAATTTTACTGACATAAAACCAATGAAATTCCACGTTATAGTTAGTTGGACTCACTATAACTTGCGCGTGTAATGCACTGCTGATGACATTACATATTACATCACTCATGACATGGTCAGTGACATCACTTATAACACCATCCAGTGAATGTGTGTCTTTCTAAAAAATAAATATGTTTTATATATGTATATGTAAAGGTCGAGGGAAGAATAAATGTTTAAATTATTGTCTTAATGAATGTTTTTTTCAAAAAGAAATGATTGGATAACTGGCTTATTAAGTGTACCTTAGTGAATACATATATTAGCGAGTAATGTTTAAATATTTGATTATATGTATCAGTGTTTCACTTTGTGAATAACTGGTTGCATGGATTGATGAGTACCTACATGTGTAGGTATTTGGGTTCTTAGATGTTTTTTTAGTATCAGTATGAGTGTTTCTATGGTTTTATGGGGGTATTACTAATCACATAGATGCATGAATGACTAACTCTCTTTTTGTATGTGTTTAGAAGACACCATATGTGCAGGACTGTATGGGTGGTTGAGTGTGTATAGTTTTATATGCAAATAAATGGATGTTCAATAGTTTATTTGCATGTGTGAGTATGTGTGTGAGTAACTTTTGGATGATTGTCAGTGTGTTACAGGATGTATAGGTGTATCACTACATATGATGAGTGAGTATATGTATGAGTGACTATATAGAACTGTTGGTAAATGAGAGAATGTGTATATAGATGGTGGAATTACTGAATTGGTTGTTGTAACTGGTATGGGTATCTCCATTTTTTTGAAAATGTTAATTTCTATTTTCCAATATGTGTTTTAAGGGTTACCTTACACTGAAAGGAGGTCTGTCACTCTGTCACAAAGATGGTGTCATCAGTGATGTCATGAGTGATGTAATATGTAATGTCATCAACAGTGCATTACACACGCAAGTTATAGTGAGTCCAACTAACTATAACGTGGAATTTCATTGGTTTTATGTCAGTAAAATTTCCAGCTAACTATAACTGGTGTCAAACCTATGGTTTTTTCAGTGAATTTCATAGGTTTTTCAAATGCTACTTCCTAACTATAACGTGTGTAAAACCTATGGTTTTTTTAGTGAATATATATATATACACATATATATATATATTACCTACTGGTGGTCGCCAGTAGGTAGTTATAGTTAGGACCTACTTTCCATAGGAAATCCGCAACATTCTATATATATATATTACCTACTGGCGGTCGCCAGTAGGTAGTTATAGTTGGGATGTACTTTCCATAGGAAATCCGCAACATTCTATTGGGAATAACTTTGGCGCCGGTGGACGAATCTTTGCGAATTTCTCAAAGTTCGTGGCCCGCTCCGCTCCGCTCCTTCCCTGAAAATGTGGGGGGGATTCGTCAAGCAGGGGCCGAGATAAAAGGGTGGTCCCAAAACGTGTTTTCTCCATGTTAATTGCCATAGGGCGGTTGGCCTCACTTTTAGCCCGAACAGCTGAATGGATTTTCACCAAACTTGGCAAAATTGGAGGGACTGGTAGCCCGATGTGCCTTTGCTATGTCTCAAGATATGTGCTACAGTGGATTTTGAGTAATTTTGGATCAAAAAAATATATATATCTATAGCCGCGCCCGGGTACGCGCACCGGGGAGCGCACCGGGCGCGCCACCTGACTTGCGCACGGAAAGCTGATTGGCTCTCAGGTGTCTGTAAACATTCCAAACAGTCCGGAGCAGCTGACATCTTGTGTCTCGGTAGAATCGAGACACAAGAGGTGGGAAAAACAAAGGGGAAAATGACCATAAGGGGGAAGAGTAGACCCCCCCCTAGGTTTGATATGGGGGGTCATAAAAGTGCCCAGCGGGGCAAAAAACATTTTTTTTTCGATTTGCGCGGGGGGAGCGTACCGGGGAGCGTACCATAGGGAAAAAAGAATGACAGAGTTTTCAAAAAAATTTAGCATTTTTTTAAAAAATTGGAGGTAGTTCTAAAAAGAACTGTTTTTTTATTCTTTTTGTTGTTTTATATTTTTTATTGTTTTTTGGAACATTTTTTACTTTTTTTGGCTTTTCTGAACACTTTTATATTTTTTTGTATTTTTAATGGGGAGAAACAAAAAACAGGGAATTGTAAATGGCTCAACTGGAGAAAAAAAAATCAGGAACATTTAGGGTTTTCTTGGACACTTATGGTTATCACCAGCAACCATGATAAGTTTGATACTTTGCTCACCATAGCAAAGAGTCTTGATACAATATTTACATACGATTTTGTAATCGGCAAACTTAGGTTGAATAGTAGCCAATGTGTCTCTTTCCCCCGGACCTGATGGAGTGGGTTGTTTTGATGTTGAGGGTCTAGACGTTGATGGGGGTAGCTTACTGCAGAGGTCCCTTAACTCGGCATTAGAATAATTGTTTGGATGCCAGGGCATCATGTGGCGAATTATTGTATGATTCCCGAAGGAATACTTTTTGTTAGGGTTCCCCCTGGACAACTCAGCACCACAAATTAAACAAGTCACCTTTGCAGCGATACTTTTCTAAAACCCCTTGGGATTTTGTAGAACTCCCAAATAAAGTGCTCTTTTGGTTGGTAGGGCTGTTTATTTTGAGGCAGGAATTCCCTTCTCTGTTCCTCCTCTTCATCATTCTCCTCCTCATCCTCTTGACCACCAATGTAATCTTCTGGTGGTCTTTTAGATGGTGGTGGTGGTGGGGCAGATCCTCCAGCTGCTGCTGCTAATGTAGCCATTTCAAACTAGTAAAGAGTAGAGATAGAACTCCAAAAAGGTCTTCCTCAGTCAAAGGACAAAGTCAGAATAAGGAAAAAAGGTGGGGGCTTTCATCATTTGGAAAACAAAACTGTTCTGGACCAATGAAAAGTGTTATTTTCAAGTCACATGACCCAGGCTTTCATCATTTGGAAACCAAAACTGATCTGCACCAATGAAAAGTGTTATCTTCAGATCACATGACCTGACGCGCTTACGCTACGCGCCCTGGGGCGTGCCCATAGGCACGCCCCGGGGCGCGCGGCATAAGCGCGTCGAGACGTTGCACGATCATATGCGATCGCGTGCTTCCGGGTGCACTTACGCAGTTCGTCATATGACGCATCACGCGACTGCACGAAACGTCACGATAATGTTTTTGTTCGCGGCAATAGCGCTAACGGGACGCTCCCCGGTACACGCCCTGGGGCGCGCGGCAAAATTGCGCTGACTGGGGCGCTCCCTGGTACGCGCCCCGGGAGCGCTCCGGGGCAAAAAAAAAAAATAGTAAAAATATACAAAATATTATTACATAATTATACAATATAAAATTCGTTATAAAAAATATTACTTTTAATACCAATAGAGATTTGCTATTAAAAAACCATTGAAATTCACTGAAAAAACCATAGGTTTCACACCAGTTATAGTTAGGAATTAGCATTTAAAAAACCTATTAAATTCACTGAAAAAAACATAGGTTTCACACCAGTTATAGTTATCTGGAAATTTTTTTGAGTTTCTATTTTTGAATATGTGTGTCAAGCGTTACATTACAGTGAAAGGAGGTCCGTCACTCTGTCACAAGCATGGTGTCATCAGTGATGTCATGAGTGATGTCACTGACCATGTCATGAGTGATGTAATATGTGACGTCATCAGCAGTGCATTGCACGCGCAAGTTATAGTGAGTCCAACTTACTATAACGTGGGAATTTCAATGGTTTTATGCGAGTAAAATTTCCAGATAACTATAACTGGTGTGAAATATATGTTTTTTTCAGTGAATATATATATATATATATATATATATATATATATATATATATATATATATATATATATCTCCTCCACCATTACCGGTATGAAGATCAGTGGCTGTCGTGGGCGGTCCGAGATGGGTAACCGGTATCCCAATGAATTCGCTCCAACACACTTCCTGATAAGGATGATGCTCGGACACCCAGGTTGTCTTGCAAGTGAAATTTATTTGGCAAGTAGAAAAACGACGCGTTTTGCCATTACGGCTTGTTCACACTCACCAGATTAATCTAGACGCCATCTTAAATACGTGATCTAGTAAAAACTCCAATGTGAAGTGTGAAAATTGCGGCGGACATTTTGACATGGAACAGCGGCAGTTGTAAAATACATCATATGCGTATTTGTATCACATTGTTATACCAAATCGTTATTCATTCTATTGCATATCATAATGCTTTTAAAATGTAAACTCAAATGGAAGGAAAAATTCAATCATAACAATATTTACTACAATTCGTGAACAATACAACATAGGAGTGCCAACCTAGTTCCAAGTGGTCGGGTGATGTTATGGACATGGAATGTTATAAATTCATGGTTAAAATACCAAAACCAGGACTGTAATAAAGTTCTGTGCCACGTGATCGTACACGAACAAGTAAGCCGTAACGTCATTGGTAAGCATAGGCAAATTTTGCGAATCTGGCGTTCGCAAATTTTGCGAATTTGCGAACTCGCGATCCGCAAAATCCGCGAATTCTCGCGAATTTGCGGATTTCTTTTTTTTGTGTTCGCAAAGGTTTCTGCCAGTTCGCGAGCGTTTGGTACCAGTTCGCAATTGCGAACGTACTTGTCGGCTCGCAACGGTCACGACTATGTTGTTTCTACGTCTGGTTCATCATCACATCATCACAGGTTCCCAGCACCCTCTGTTTCACCACTGCCACCCTCTTTTTCACCCATGCCACCCTCTGTTACACCAATGCCACCCTCTGGTACATCATCACTGTAGAATATGGGGGGGAAAAGCAAGCACACCTGCCCTGCTTCAACTGACATGAATTAATTTGGGGTTGGTTTATTAATGTGTCACTGTTTTAAAATTCCAGGTCTGGCACCTGCTTCCTTATCAGATGAGGTTGAACTCTTGCGCCTGCTGAGTGCCTTCAGTTTTGCAAAACTCATTTTTCTGCAATTTCGCGGGATTCACGGGGCACGAACTTGCGCGAGATCGGATTCGGAAGCCGCAAATTCGTGCGAATATGAGATTTGTGTTTTTGCGGCGTGTTAGTTCGCAAGGTTTTGTGTGTTTTAGCGAGCCGCTTGTAGCGCAAGGCGCGAAGTTACCCTCGCGGTCGTTCAAGGGCGCGGCCATCTTGTTTGCATGACGTATTTCCGTTTCCGGTCACGAAGTGTAATCTCGCAAAGTGTGCGGCTCCCTAGTACAATTTCGCGTGTGTTTGCGAGGAAAATCTCGCGCGAACTTACCCGCGCGGTTGTGAACGGGTGCGGCCATCTTGTTTCTCATTCATTGCTATGGTTCTGGGCATGCTTTCTGTATCCTCTCTAAATCTCTGCCATCCTTTGCTTGTTTGAAGTTTTTTTTGATCTAGTTTACTTATTATCTATCCCTCTATTTTTCAAGCCCTATATTTTTGTGTTTACTGCTACTTTTGGTTAATTTTAAACTACTTTTTTAAAGTCTTTTCTTTTCTTCTCTTCCCTATTCTATTTTCTTTATTATTTAGCTTCTTTTCCGCCCAGACCATGGTGAAGGGAGCCGGGAAGCATCACGAGAAGGGGAAGGGTCCCGCACCCCGTGCCCGGCTCCCGTGCGGGCGTTTGAGGGGGGAGACAGTCGCACCCCGGGAGATCTTCAGCCCGGAGGAGGTGGCCGCACTAATTTTTTATGTTCAGCGCCGCCTCCCCTGGACCATCATGGCAGGCGGCAGGATCGGTACCGGAAGCGGTGGGAGAAGGTGTGCCGGGCCATGTACCACCACTCTCGGGTCCGGCGCACCTACAACCAGGCCACCCACCGCTGGACGGATGTCCTGGACCGTGAACGCGATCTGCTCGACCTGCTTGGCCTTAAGATTCCCGGGCTTGGTGAGTAGTAGTAGCTATTTCTTTACTACTCTGTTTTCTCCTGCTCTGTCTGTTATAATCTTGCACATTTTTGCTTTTTACCATGAGCAATAATGCTGCTGATTACATTGTAGGTAAATTATATTTCAAAATCTTCTGTGTATTTGGGTGCACTGCTCTCCTTCTCAGTAGTGTTGCTACTATGCTTATTTGTTTTCGATTTTGTGTTCATTTCATTGGCCTGTGAAATTATGTATGAGTGTAGTTTAAAGAACTGCGTAATGCTAGACACTAAGGGGCAGATTTATGAGGCCGTTGCGCCTCTTTGTGCCGCAATTGAGTCACTTTATTTGACGCAACTGCGGCGCAAACAATGCGCCCTATTTACAACGTGACGCATCTAGGAGATGCGTCACGTTGTAAAGCACTGCGCCATACGGAGGCGTTCCTGCGCAGGGGGTGGGGGCGTTCCTGTGCAGGAATGCCTCCTGAAAGTGGCTGAGTGAAATCTATGAGATTTCACTCAGTCACATTCAAGGCAATGCTGCGTGAAAACCCTGCGCCTGCTTGAAGCAGGCGTAGGTCTTGATGCAGCATTGTGTAGATGGGGCACTCCCGAACCTTGCTGGAGCTCCAGCAATGCACCACATTTCCGGCACAGATGCGTCACGCATCTTTGCCGTTTTTGCACCATGGTGCGCCGCATTATAAATGCGGCGCACCATGGGTGGCGGAGCTGTGGCGCACTGTGGCGCGCCTTAACTGGCGCATCCCTGGGGATGCGCCAGTTAACATAAATCTGCCCCTAAAGTTCAGATTTTTAATTACCGGCGCATCCCTGCAAAGTAGCAGGGATGCGCCAGTAATTGTGCGCCACGCCACCACCACCCATGGTGCGCCGTATTTACAATGCGGCGCACCATGGGCCCAAAACGTCACCAAAGCGTTACGCATCTGTGTCGTAAAGGCGGCGCATTGCTGGAGTTGCGCAGCTCCATCAATGCTCTGGGGTGCCCTATCTCCCCAATGCTGCATCAAGCCGTACGTCTGCTTCAAGCAGGCACAGGGTTTGAGTCACGCATCATTGTCGTTAAAGTGAGTGTTTGAAATATTGTAGATTTCCCTCAGCCACTTGTAGGATGCGTTCCTGCGCAGGAACGCCCTCCCTGGCGCCGGATCGCCCCCTGATGGCGCAGGGCTTTACAACGTGATGCATCTCCCATATGCGTCACGTTGTTAATATACTCTGCACCATTGCGCCTCTTTTGTTCTGCCGCTGCGTCACAAAAGTCACGCAACAATGGAGCAAAAGAGCCGTAAGGAGCTTCTAAATCAGCCCCTACAGACTCAAGTCCAGTCCTTCCTTTGTACACATGGCGATAAGAAGAAATAGTGGGGGTGGATTGATAGTTTGAGTATTTTAATGACTGGTTAATGTAGTAGGAAACGTTAGTGTTGTCGCTGATCTGCAATCACGATGGACTTTGTCTGTCACTTCGGGTGCTGCGGACTGCTGCCTGCCAATCCTATGCAAACCTTTTTAGTACTTTGTTTAGTGAGATACATAAGAAGTTTCCAATTCGATGGTCCGCAAAACAAGCAATACTAATAACGCAGACCACATGAGATCGGTCAATAATATATCCCGTGGAATAGTTGTCTATTTGCTATTTCACCAAAATATTATGTTATTGTTCTTTTGAAATGTTTGATTTGGTTGACAAATATCATCCATGTTTTCAGGTCTTTCTTTCTTTCATGTTGTACATCAGCTCCCCCCAGGGGCAAGAGGACACAGGAGGAGGAGGAGGAGGGTGCTGTTCAGGATGCAGGCCAGGATCGGGCAGGCGAGGGCTCCTTTGCTGGCCCCAGTAAGTTTTAATTTTATAGAGAGTACTTATTTTTTCCTAGCGTTCCTCATTCGATTTTTTCTAAATCGTCTTTGATCTTCTTGTAGACTGGATCTAAATTCTTATCCTGCCTCGACTATGACTCCCTGTGGTATTACTAGATTATTCTTATTAGTCTGTCTGTGTAGCTAACTAAGATTGCACACTTGGCAATTCCATTGGACTCCCATTCTAGTCAGCAATAGCTCTATGCACTGAGTGCAGTCCTCTGGGATTGTCCACAATGTCTTTTCAAGTCTCCTAAATGTTTATGCTTTGACAATTGCCAACAATAAAAAGGTGAATGACCACCAAGAAAGAATAAGATACTACTTTACTTTTTGTTTGGATAGTAGGACAATCCATTCTATTACTGTTGCAGGGACAAATCTGCACAAACAGAACTATGGACACTAAATAATGCATTGCTTAGCTTATTAATTATAATAGGTGCTGTTAGACTTTCCACATACCTCAGTGATAACAGAATTTGTAGTTGAACCGCCAATCTCCTTACTGACTAGATAGTGTGGCAGAGTCATTTATCTCCCAAAGTCACCGATGATTGATCCCAATGATGTCAGAGGCACGGACTCATGCTTGCAAAAATTCCAAAACCTTTAGCTCATCCACTCTAGTCTGGAGGACCAAAAACCACAGAGTCTATTGAAGTTTAAAAGCTTTATTAAAAGTAAACACATTTATTAAAATCAAGTTTGTCATAAAAGTAAATGTTTAACTGAAAATGGAAAAGTGCTTAGTGCTGACGATTAATTGGACACATTTCTTGTGGTCGAGCCGAGCTCTCACCTGGTTTGAACTTGATCCTGCTCATGTTCTTAGAAGTCAAGCTTCTGTCTGTTAGGAGAAAAAGTGGTGCGTGTTAAAAATAAAAAGCAAGCATTCATCAGTTGTGCCAAAAAGTGCAGCAAGACAACAGCCTTCCCTGGAAAAAGGGACATTTTTACTTTAGAGTAGACAGTCACAAATTATTACATTGTATTTTGTTTTTTTCACATTTCTTTCTTCCTCCTATACCAAATATTATATAGTAGTGAGTGGTGTATTCTAACATTATTAAACGTACCTTGTAGGTGGAACATCTGGAGGCGGGGCCAGCGCGGAGGTTGTGGCATTGGACGAGGGGAACAACTCTGGGGAGGAGGCGGTGCAAGTGCCGGACATGCCTGTGAGGGATAACAGGGTGGTGGCGGGCAGAGATAAGCTATATATTCCTTACTTATTGAGATTGAAGACTGCAGAGTGTGCTTTCTGCACAGGTATATTATAAATCAACCAGGTAGTAGCCTCCTCTAAATGTACTTTGACTTAGCTGTGAAGTTTTTGGCGAGAAGAATCCCAATCAGATCTGAGATGAACTTGATGGATGGGATGAACGAAAAGCGAAAGAAGGGTATAAGTAAGTGTGGAAGGACGAAAAATGTAATGATGACTGGCAAAGAAGAATGATATGTGTTTGCTTCGTCCCCGAGGTGGCTGGGAAGGTATGGTGCATGGCTGGGTGAATGATGAAGCAAGGATGGGTGGAAGGAGAACAGCCTGGGTGGGTGAAACAGAAACTGTATGTGTGCATATACTTTGAATGGATGGATGCCTGGATCATGGTACTATCTGACTCTTAGATAGCATATGTGTATCTAGAGAGAGTAGACGGTCACTGGATGAACTAAGTGTTACTTTGAAGAGCATGTAACACCGCACCCGCACGTCCGTTCCAGTGTAGGAAAGGCAAGGAAAAGAAGTTATAATTTTGTCCAAATACTACCATGAATAGTAGCAGTAGTTTGTATTGCAACTGCAAGCACAGCATATATCCGGTTATTACGGTGGACACTCCCTACCTCTCTTAATAACTTTAGTTTAGTAGTAGTACGTCATTCATGTGTGGGTGTATCACTGTTCACTCAATAATAAGCAAAGCACCTAAAGTCATCCCATATGTCATCAAATACATCCCATGTGAAGTGATAGATAATCAGATTATTTAGCTTCTTCATTTTCCTTTTCTAATACTCATTTGCACTATAGGGTGAAAGCTAAATTAATTAAGCAGTAGCCCTTTTAAGAGAGTATTCTCAGTCACCCGTAATAGAAAAGTAAGAGCTTCACCACCTGCATGTACTGGACCGGTACAGTAACGCAAGTCTGTCTCACTCATCATGGTGTGCGTCTGTTTTTCTCGGGTGCAAGTTCACTGTGCTGGCATTATGCCGGCTTGCATAAGATAACGTACCAATTTTCCTAAACAAGAGAGAAGAAGAAGAATAAGACTGGTGTACTGTCATAGTCGACTATAATGGAAGTCCATAGTGCTCGTAGAATGTGTTCCTTAAACTCCCACTAATGTTAGAGCAAGGATGAAGAAGTCGGAGGTTACATAGATACTGTCCTCAATAGTTATGTACTGTGCTTTCAATTTGCTACTTGTACTGTGACACAACTTTCTGCTCAATCATTTTGTGTTAATCTTAAGGAGCATTGGTTACAGACTATGTCTTTCTTTCTTCATATAGTTGCTCCTTCCAAATCCAACAGACCATCAAGGAGGAGGGAGCTGGGTCGAATGGCCCAGCAACGGAGAATGGATGCCACTGTCGCTGAATATCGGCGGCTGGTGGCCCTGGATTAGGAGGAGATTCAGTCTACCGGTACTATAACAACATCCACTGGGACAGCTGCATCCTCCTCCGTGCCCCCACGGGCTGCCAGCCAACGCAGTGCTCCAGCGGTACGGAGCCGGGCTACCAAAGCCAAATGCCACCCCCAAGCAGCAAAGACAGCAGCTGCCCCCCACAGGATTTGCAAGGCACACCGGCGCCGCTTATGCCTCAGAGTGTCCTACCTGGAGCAGGAGGTCCTAAACTATAAGAACTTGGTGGAGGGCCTCCGCTTCGACCATGCCACCCTCCACAAGGAGCATGATGCCCTGGCCGCTAAAGTCAACAGCACCCTGCCGTAGTGTCCCTTGCCCCTTTTTTAGAGACTTTTGGGGGGTGGGAATTGGGAGTTGGGTTTTTTGGGGAATTTTGAAGGACAATCGTTGGGGTTAGGGAGGGTCTTGCGGGAGATTATTTTGTTAGGGCTATATAAATATACTTTTTGAAACTTTATCCGACCATACCTGTTTTTTACTGCTTTTGAGTCTGGTGGGTGGGGGTTTAACAGTAAGTTTGTCTTCCTGAATAGTCCTAGGACTTTAGTAGTCCCACTGTCAATCTCTCGTCTCTACTAATACTCCATTATACTACCTCCAACCAAACGCTTATCTTACCTGTAATTTGTGTTTGAAGGTAGGGCTAGGCCCAGGGCTGGCTCCACGGGAAATGGCGATTAAGGTTGGCAATCCAGGGCGGATGAAATTTCCTCCTCATTGCGGTGGTACTAGTGGTGTGACACAGTGGCAGTTGCATGCCTATGGAAAAAAAGAAAATTAAACCTGGTTTGTCCTTACTGTAGCATTACAACGGTACGATAGAGAATATAGCAGGTGACAGTACACTAGAACAGTGCCACAATGTAGCCTAACAAATGGTAAAGTATTGATAGTATAACTTGTACTTGTGTTGGATTTTTGACATTGGCTACTACTACAAGAAATAGTACTGAAGCTGAGTAAGTCTAGAATATATCCTCGGATTCCTTCACCAGCCTGTTGCTATGACCTTATCCTCCCCAGCAAGTGTGTGGATTTATTGATGTCATTTAGTCACACATCAAGCAAAACCACACAGCTCGGGGGAAGAGGGTTAGGGTTTGTAAAATGGATGGGAATGGGGCTTTCTTTTTGGGTAGGTTTTATTGAGAGAAAAAAAAAGCACAGCATGGACAAACAATAATTGAACATAAATAATTTTTTTGGTACAAAGCTAACCATAAATCTTTTACGTGACATAAAGGGAGTGCATGCACTACTGAATGCATTGTTACTGAAAAGTAAGTAGTACTTTCAACAACCGTGAATGACAGAATGCGACAGTACAGGGCTACATTAAATTAGGTTTAAAAAATAGCCAAAGTAAAACCTATAGAATGGCTGTAGGGATCAATTTAGAAGCAGAGAGAGATCCAAGAAATGCAGTCACACACACTCATAGAAGAAAAGAATGGATACTGTATCTGTATTGTTGTAGTTGTCCTGTTGAATTTGGTAAGTAAGTTGCATGCAGCAAACAATTCCTCTTATTAGCGGCACTCCTCCATTCCAGCTGACACTTTGTCCATCAATGTTGGTGACCAGAAGACACCCTGTCCACTGCCTGCCTGGCGAATGCTGAATTGCGGCTCGCTAATGTGAAGCCTGACTCCATCCTTTTTTCCCCATTGCACAGACCGAAACCCGGCCTGTAATTATTGAACGAAAAACAGGAAGTGATATAATATTACAACACCACTGATAAATAAATATAAGGTATGTACGCTGTGTAGTGCAAAAAGTCACACTTTGATTTTCCTAGTAGACAGTACAATATTTTTGACAGTGCGTACTCTGTCTGAGTCACCTTTTGAAGGATAAATAAGTATGGGCAAATTAATGTAGCGGATCTTTCCCCTCAAGCTAGGTGTACTGTAAACTGTGTTTTAGAACAAAATTAGATCTTCCCAGCAGTGCTCCCACCCAGACCCTTACTAAAGCCAGTCGCAAAAATGTAGAAGACCCCCAATCAGATATCAAAAAACAAAGCCTAGCAGAAAACTGGTGACAAAACGTACTTTGAAAGTAAAAGTAGGCCCAAATACCCCCTTACCCACCGTGGATTGTATTCAAACCACTTGCAAGCAAGCAAAAGTATCCATAGCCAGCATCGCTCCAAGACTCGAAAAACCCCCCACCCAAACACATGCAATAGAAATACTGCTAACCCTAACGAGCCCTAAGTTAAGAATAGTGGCAAAGGCTTTCTTTAACTATGCCAAATCCCCCCTTTCCCACCATGGATTTTCTTCCAATGACTTGCAACCAAAATTACACATTCTCACGAGTGCTCTAAGACCCCAGAACTCAGTTGCAAAAATCTAGAACACCCCGAAACACATGCAATCCTGCTGCTAGGGCTAACCCTAACAAACCCTAAGTTACAAAAAGTGCCATAAGGATTTTCCTTAAGGATTTTGTCCCAAGTCAACCACTTCTATCCGGTATTAGACCTTCCCAGGAATGCCCCAAGACCCGCCAACCCACCAGCCAAAAAGCACAACACCCCCAAACAGCTAAAAAGGAAAATCTCATACTTACAATATTTCTCGGCCTTCGGTCCAAATGCGCTGTGTAGCTAGGCCGTAACTCCCGTTTTCCACCACAGATTTCCTAAAAAGCAAATGCAATCAAGATTAGACTGTACCAGCAGTGCTCCCAGACCCCAAAACTCACCCACAAACACCCGGAACCTCCCCAAAGAGCACCTCAAAGGCAAGCAAGTCAGCAAAAACACAGAAAAATGTCTGGCTCCGATTAGGTCCGAACCACTTTTATCCGGTATTGGAGCTTCCCAGCAATGGCCCCAGAGCCGTCAACCCAGGAGAAAACTAGTAGAAGACCCCCAAACAGCCAAAAAGCACAATTACAAAAATGGGGACTTAGTCATTTTTTAGCCAATTTCCCAAATCACTCCGCGCGCACACTGCAGCTAGGCCCTAACTTCCCTCTGCCACCATGGATTTGCTTCAAACCTCTTGCAAACTAAAGTATCCATAGCCAGCAGTGCTCCCAGAACCCGAAACCCACCCACAAACACCAGGAAGCCCCCCAAACATGCCCCCGAAAACGCTACATTGAGCAAAATGTCAGAAATAGCAAAAAAAATATTCAGCGTAGATTTTGTCCCAACCACTTCTATCCGGTATTAGACCTTCCCAAGAATGCCACAAGACCCACCAACCCACCCGCCAAAAAGCACAACACCACCAAACAGCCAAAAAGGAAAATCTCATACTTACAATATTTCTCGGCCTTCGGTCCAAACGCGCTGTGCAGCTAGGCCATAACTCCCGTTTTCCACCACGGATTTCCTGAAAAGCAAATGCATTCAAGATTAAACTGTCCCAGCAGTGCTCCCAGACCCCAAAACTCACCCACAAACACCCAGAACCCCCCCAAAGAGCACCTCAAAGGCAAGCAAGTCAGCAAAAACACAAACAAATTCTGCCTCCGATTTGGTCCAAACCACTTTTATCCGGTATTGGAGCTTCCCAGCAATGGCCCCAGAGCCGTCAACCCAGGAGAAAACTAGTAGAAGTCCCCCAAACAGCCAAAAAGCAAAAGTACAAAAATGGGGACTTAGTCATTTTTTTGCCAATTTCCCAAATCACTCAGAGCGCGCTCTGCAGCTAGGCCCTAACTCCCCTCAGCCACCATGGATTTGCTTCAAACCTCTTGCAAACTAAAGTATCCATAGCCAGCAGTGCTCCCACACCCCGAAACCTACCCACAAACACCAAGAAGCCCCCCAAACAGGCCCCCGAAAACGCTACATTGAGCAAAATGTCAGAAATAGCAAAAAACAATTCTGCGTGGATTTTGTTCCAACCACTTCTATCCGGTATTAGACCTTCCCAGGAATGGCCTAAGACCCGCCAACCCACCCGCCAAAAAGCACAACACCCCTAAACAGCCAAAAAGGAAAATCTCATACTTACATTATTGCTTGGCCTTCGGTCCAAACGCGCTGTGCAGCTAGGCCGTAACTCCCGTTTTCCACAACGGATTTCCTGAAAAGCAAATGCAATCAAGATTAGACTGTCCCAGCAGTGCTCCCAGACCCCAAAACTCACCCACAAACACCCGGAACCCCCCCAAAGAGCAACTCAAAGGCAAGCAAGTCAGCAAAAACACAAATAAAATTCTGCCTCCGATTTAGTCCAAACCACTTTTATCCGGTATTAGAGCTTCCCAGCAATGGCCCCAGAGCCGTCAACCCAGGAGAAAACTAGTAGAAGACTCCCAAACAGCCAAAAAACAAAAGTAAAAAAATGGGGACCTAGTCATTTTTTTGCCACTTTCCCAAATCACTCCGCACGCGCTCTGCAGCTAGGCCCTAACTCCCCTCTGCCACCATGGATTTGCTTCAAACCTCTTGCAAACTAAAGTATCCATAGCCAGCAGTGCTCCCACACCCCAAAACCCACCCACAAACATCAGGAAGCCCCCCAAACAGGCCCCCAAAAACACTACATTAAGCAAAATGTCAGAAATAGCAAAAAAAAATCAGCGTGGATTTTGTCCCAACCACTTCTATCCGGTATTAGACCGTCCCAGGAATGCCCCAAGACCCGCCAACCCACCCGCCAAAAAGCACAACACCACCAAACAGCCAAAAAGGAAAATCTCATACTTACAATATTTCTCGGCCTTCGGTCCAAACGCGCTGTGCAGCTAGGCCATAACTCCCGTTTTCCACCACGGATTTCCTGAAAAGCAAATGCATTCAAGATTAGACTGTCCCAGCAGTGCTCCCAGACCCCAAAACTCACCCACAAACACCCGAAACCCCCACAAAAAGCACCTCAAAGGCAAGCAAGTCAGCAAAAACACAAAAAAATTCCGCCTCCGATTTGGTCCAAACCACTTTTATCCGGTATTGGAGCTTCCCAGCAAAGGCCCCAGAGCCGTCAACCCAGGAGAAAACTAGTAGAAGACCCCCAAACAGCCAAAAAGCAAAAGTACAAAAATGGGGACTTAGTCATTTTTTTGCCAATTTCCCAAATCACTCCGAGCGCGCTCTGCAGCTAGGCCCTAACTCCCCTCAGCCACCATGGATTTACTTCAAACCTCTTGCAAACTAAAGTATCCATAGCCAGCAGTGCTCCCACACCCCGAAACCTACCCACAAACACCAAGAAGCCCCACAAACAGGCCCCCGAAAACGCTACATTGAGCAAAATGTAAGAAATAGCAAAAAATAATTCTGTGTGGATTTTGTTCCAACCACTTCTATCCGGTATTAGACCTTCCCAGGAATGGCCTAAGACCCGCCAACCCACCCGCCAAAAAGCACAACACCCCCAAACAGCCAAAAAGGAAAATCTCATACTTACAATATTTCTCGGCCTTCGGTCCAAACGCGCTGTGCAGTTAGGCCGTAACTCCCGTTTTCCACCACGGATTTTCTGAAAAGCAAATGCAATCAAGATTAGACTGTCCCAGCAGAGCTCCCAAGCCCCAAAACTCACCCACAAACACCCAGAACCCACCAAAGAGCACCTCAAAGGCAAGCAAGTCAGCAAAAACACAAAAAAAATTCCGCTTCCGATTTGGTCCAAACAACTTTTTCCGGTATTGGAGCTTCCCAGCAATGTCCCCAGAGCCGTCAACCCAGGAGAAAACAAGTAGAAGACCCCCAAACAGCCAAAAAGCAAAAGTACAAAAATGGGGACTTAGTAATTTTATTGCCAATTTCCCAAATCACTCCATGCGCGCTCTGCAGCTAGGCCCTAACTCCCCTCTGCCACCATGGATTTGCTTCAAACCTCTTGCAAACTAAAGTATCCATAGCCAGCAGTGCTCCCAGACCCCGAAACTCACCCACAAACACCAGGAAGCTCCCCAAACAGGCCACCGAAAACGCTACATTGAGCAAAATGTCAGAAATAGCAAAAAAGAAATTCAGCGTGGATTTTGTCCCAACCACTTCTATCCGGTATTAGACCTTCCCAGGAATGCCCTAAGACCCGCCAACCCACCCCCCAAAAAGCACAACACCCCCAAACAGCCAAAAAGGAAAATCTCATACTTACAATATTTCTCGGCCTTCGGTCCAAACGCGCTGTGCAGCTAGGCCTTAACTCCCGTTTTCCACCACGGATTTCCTGAAAAGCAAATGCAATCAAGATTAGACTGTCCCAGCAGTGCTCCCAGACCCCAAAACTCACCCACAAACACCCGGAACCCCCCCAAAAGCACCTCAAAGGCAAGCAAGTCAGCAAAAACACAAAAAAATTCCGCCTCCGATTTGGTCCAAACCACTTTTATCCGGTATTGGAGCTTCCCAGCAATGGCCTCAGAGCCGTCAACCCAGGAGAAAACTAGTAGAAGACCCCCAAACAGCCAAAAAGCAAAAGTACAAAAATGGGGACAGTCATTTTTTTGCCAATTTCCCAAATCACTCCGAGCGCGCTCTGCAGCTAGGCCCTAACTCCCCTCAGCCACCATGGATTTGCTTCAAACCTCTTGCAAACTAAAGTATCCATAGCCAGCAGTGCTCCCACACCCCGAAACCTACCCACAAACACCAAGAAGCCCCCCAAACAGGCCCCCGAAAACGCAACATTGAGCAAAACGTCAGAAATAGCAAAAAATAATTATGCGTGGATTTTGTTCCAACCACTTCTATCTGGTATTCGACCTTCCCAGGAATAGCCTAAGACCCGCCAACCCACCCGCCAAAAAGCACAACACCCCCAAACAGCCAAAAAGGAAAATCTCATACTTACAATATTTCTTGGCATTCGGTCCAAACGCGCTGTGCAGCTAGGCCGTAACTCCCGTTTTCCACCACAGATTTCCTGAAAAGCAAATGCAATCAAGATTAGACTGTCCCAGCAGTGCTCCCAGACCCCAAAACTCACCCACAAACACCCGGAACCCCCCCAAAGAGCACCTCAAAAGCAAGCAAGTCAGCAAAAACACAAAAAAAATTCCGCTTCCGATTTGGTCCAAACAACTTTTTCCCGGTATTGGAGCTTCCCAGCAATGTCCCCAGAGCCGTCAACCCAGGAGAAAACTAGTAGAAGACCCCCAAACAGCCAAATAGCAAAAGTACAAAAATGGGGACTTAGTCATTTTTTTGCCAATTTCCCAAATCACTCCATGCGCGCTCTGCAGCTAGGCCCTAACTCCCCTCTGCCACCATGGATTTGCTTCAAACCTCTTGCAAACTAAAGTATCCATAGCCAGCAGTGCTCCCAGACCCCGAAACTCACCCACAAACACCAGGAAGCCCCCCAAACAGGCCACCGAAAACGCTACATTGAGCAAAAGGTCAGAAATAGCAAAAAAAAATTCTGCGTGGATTTTGTCCCAACCACTTCTATCCAGTATTAGACCTTCCCAGGAATGCCCTAAGACCCGCCAACCCACCCCCCAAAAAGCACAACACCCCCAAACAGCCAAAAAGGAAAATCTCATACTTACAATATTTCTCGGCCTTCGGTCCAAACGCGCTGTGCAGCTAGGCCGTAACTCCCGTTTTCCACCACGGATTTCCTGAAAAGCAAATGCAATCAAGATTAGACTGTCCCAGCAGTGCTCCAAGAACCCAAAACTCACCCACAAACAACCGGAACCCCCCCAAAGAGCACCTCAAAAGCAAGCAAGTCAGCAAAAACACAAAAAAATTCGGCCTTTGATTGGATCCAAACCACTTTTTTCCGGTATTGGAGCTTCCCAGCAATGGCCCCAGAGCCGTCAACCCAGGAGAAAACTAGTAGAAGACCCCCAAACAGCCAAAAAGCAAAAGTACAAAAATGGGGACTTAGTCATTTTTTTGCCAATTTCCCAAATCACTCCGCGCGCGCTCTGCAGCTCGGCCCCAACTCCCCTCTGTCACCATGGATTTGCTTCAAACCTCTTGCAAACTAAAGTATCCATAGCCAGCAGTGCTCCCACACCCCGAAACCCACCCACAAACACCAGAAAGCCCCCCAAACAGGCCCCCGAAAACGCTACATTGAGCAAAATGTCAGAAATAGCAAAAAAAAATCACCGTGGATTTTGTCCCAACCACTTCTATCCGGTATTAGACCTTCCCAGGAATGCCCCAAGACCCGCCAACCCACCCGCCAAAAAGCACAACACCTTCAAACAGCCAAAAAGGAAAATCTCATACTTACAATATTTCTCGGCCTTCGGTCCAAACGCGCTGTGCAGCTAGGCCGTAACTCCCGTTTTCCACCACAGATTTCCTGAAAAGCAAATGCAATCAAGATTAGACTGTCCCAGCAGTGCTCCAAGAACCCAAAACTCACCCACAAACAACCGGAACCCCCCCAAAGAGCACCTCAAAAGCAAGCAAGTCAGCAAAAACACAAAAAAATTCCGCCTTTGATTGGATCCAAACCACTTTTATCCGGTATTGGAGCTTCCCAGCAATGGCCCCAGAGCCGTCAACCCAGGAGAAAACTAGTAGAAGACCCCCAAACAGCCAAAAAGCAAAAGTACAAAAATGGGGACTTAGTCATTTTTCTGCCAATTTCCCAAATCACTCCGCGCGCGCTCTGCAGCTCGGCCCCAACTCCCCTCTGTCACCATGGATTTGCTTCAAACCTCTTGCAAACTAAAGTATCCATAGCCAGCAGTGCTCCCACACCCCGAAACCCACCCACAAACACCAGAAAGCCCCCCAAACAGGCCCCCGAAAATGCTACATTGAGCAAAATGTCAGAAATAGCAAAAAAAATCACTGTGGATTTTGTCCCAACCACTTCTATCCGGTATTAGACCTTCCCAGGAATGCCCCAAGACCCGCCAACCCACCCGCCAAAAAGCACAACACCTTCAAACAGCCAAAAAGGAAAATCTCATACTTATAATATTTCTCGGCCTTCGGTCCAAATGCGCTGTGCAGCTAGGCCATAACTTCCGTTTTCCACCACGGATTTTCTGAAAAGCAAATGCAATCAAGATTAGACTGTCCCAGCAGTGCTCCCAGACCCCAAAACTCACCCACAAACACCCGTAAACCCCCCAAAGAGCACCTCAAAGGCAAGCAAGTCAGCAAAAACACAAAAAAAATTCTGCCTCCGATTTGGTCCAAACCACTTTTATCCGGTATTGGAGTGTCCCAGCAATGTCCCCAGAGCCGTCAACCCAGGGGAAAACTAGTAGAAGATCCCCAACAGCCCAAAAGCAAAAGTACAAAAATGGGACTTAGTAATTTTTTTGCCAATTTCCCAAATCACTCCGCGCGCTCTGCAGCTAGGCCCTAACTCCCCTCTGCCACCATGGATTTGCTTCAAACCTCTTGCAAACTAAAGTCTCCATAGCCCGCATTGCTCCCAGACCCCAAAACCCACCCACAAACACCAGGAAGCCCCCCAAACAGGCCCCCAAAAACACTACATTGAGCAAAATGTCAGAAATAGCAAAAAAAAAATCTACGTGGATTTTGTCACAACCACTTCTATCCGGTATTAGACCTTCCCAGGAATGCCCCAAGACCCGCCAACCCACCCGCCAAAAAGCACAACACCCCCAAACAGCCAAAAAGGAAAATCTCATACTTACAGTATTTCTCGGCCTTCGGTCCAAACGCGCTGTGCAGCTATGCCATAACTCTCGTTTTCCACCACGTATTTCCTGAAAAGCAAATGCAATCAAGATCAGACTGTCCCAGCAGTGCTCCCAGACCCCAAAACTCACCCACAAACACCCGGAACCCCCCCAAAGAGCACCTCAAAGGCAAGCAAGTCAGCAAAAACACAAAAAAAATTCTGCCTCCGATTTGGTCCAAACCACTTTTATCCGGTATGAGAGCTTCCCAGCAATGGCCCCAGAGCCGTCAACTCACCCGCAAAGAAGTAAAACACCCCCACAAGTGCTGAGTCTTTCTTCATTGGGCGTAATCCAGCCCTCTGCTTTGATGGAAATAGGAGTCTGGAGGAGGAGGATAGAGGAGCATGTTCTTCTGAACTTGTGAACCTGAGAAATGCAGACTGTGGCACCTTCAAATCAATAAGCAAACAAGTGAAGACAGTTCTGCTGATGGGCTTGTTTTTGTGATTAGGTGATTAAAGTTTGAATTATATTAACTGTGCACAACAAAGAAAGACAGACACACAGGAATAAAAGTGAATAAGGACGAAAAAGAAAGTTATTGATTCATTGTCTCATTTTCACGGCTCGGTGTCAGGGTTCAGGAATAAGAATAAGGCTTCGTCATCATACTCTGCGAATTCAGGCAGGGTGAGCTCAGTGTCACCTAATAGGGAAGAAATTCCAACATCTACGTTGCTGTCCACCTCGTCTTCATCCGGTGTGCTTTCTCGTACTTTGTAATCTGGTGGTATGAGGTGCTGATTCATATTGAACATTGTTAACCTCTCCACATTTTTGGGCGAGAGGCGGCTCCGTTTGGGAGTTACAATGCCACCAGCAGCACTGAAAACACGTTCAGAAGACACGCTTGCGAGTGGGCAAGACAAGTAGTATAAAGCCAGGTTGGAGAGCTGTGGCCACAATTCTTTCTTCCCATGCCAATACGCCAATGGGTCAGCATTAACGTAGACCTCTGTTGAGTCATTCAGATAGTCCTGCACCATCGACTCAAGGTCCTCCTCCAAGGTTCCTCTACTTTGCTTAGCTGTTGCTGTGACCTTTTGAGAACCAAACCCAAGCTGAGCTGGACAATCCTCTTCAGCCTCCAATGTTACTGTTGTGTCTGGTGCAGATGATCCAGTTGCCGGTGTCTTTAACGGCTGAGAGGTCACTTGTGCCACAGCCACAGGTGCAGAAGTGGATTGTTTTGACTGGGGATGGCCTGCTGATGCTGATGTACTGCCTTTTCCTTCAATGACCTGCCGTTCTCTTTCAAACCTCTTGGCTGACAAGACTAGCCAACGTTTGTGCTTTGTAACATCTTCATCATCAAAAGGAAAGAATGCTCGGCCTGCCAGCGCCTTTTTGTAGCGTGGATCCAGAATAGTAGCACAAATGTAATGCTGTTCTGAGTGGATCATTTTAAGACGTTCATCACCTTGTAGGCGCTCTAATAATGTCTCTGCCAAAACAAAAGGGTCTTGGTTTTTTTAATTTTTTTGAAACACAGAAGACACCGCCTTCAGTTGGTGCTCCAGCATGTGCAACAATGGGATAGCTTTTCCCAAATTACAGTCCTCCTTGCTGACTGCACGCTTGAAGAACTCAAAAGGACTAAGCATGTCTGTCAGGCTTTTAACTATTTCCCATTACGCCGCATCCATCCTCAGGTCCTTGTGAGCCGTACCCTGTTTTAAGAAATAGTGATCGAGTACCGTATACTGCTCATACAGACGCTCAAGCATGTAGAAGGTTGAGTTCCAACGTGTTGCCACCTCCTGGATGAGTGCTTTCACTGGCATTCGACGTTCATGTAGCAGGCTCCTCAGATCTTCCGGGCCTTAAAAGAATGGCTGAAATGGTTGCACATTTTTCGGCAGGTGTCCACTACCTCGTACGCTGGACTGTCTTTATCACTCAATAATTTTTTAACAACCAGGTTTATACAGTGCGCCAAACACGGCACTCTGAAATAGTGACCCAGCTCCATGGCCTTAACTACATTGGCGCCATTATGCGTGGAAACATAACCAATTTGGCGTTTTTTTGGGGACAGCCAGTGAAGGACCTTTGTGTTAAACTCATCCAAAATGTTTTGTGCTGTGTGACGTTACTCCAAACCAAACATGGCTAGTGTTGCATGTTTCCGAGCAGCTTTAAAAACTTGGTCCGGGTCAACACCTGCGTTTAGCTTTGCTTTCACCCCTGAAAAAGAGACCCAGTGTGCAGTGATGCACATGTAATCAGCGCCTGCGCCACTGGTCCACATGTCTGTTGTCAGATGTATAGTGTGAACAGCACTCTTCTGCAAGCCTGCCCCAATCACCTCCAGCACATCTTCATGTAGTGCTGGAACAGCAACTCTGGCAAAATAGAACCGGCTAGGAACCTTCCATTTAGGGCAGAGAGCTGCCACTAATTCTAGAAAACCAACCCCTTCTACAAAAGAAAAAGGGAGAAGGTCCAGAGCTAGCATTTTAGCCAGCTTAGTGTTATACAGACGCGTCAGTGGGTGGTTGCGTTCATATTGCGCTTCTGTAAACAACATCTTTTTAATGTTGCCCTGAACCAAGCATTTACGGGATGATGATGATAATATCTTCGACCCAGTTATGCTCGCTGATGAACTTTTTCGCATTGGTGTCTCACTCTCTCCCACACTCTTAGTGTGGCTCACATGGGGTGTGCTGCTGACAGGGGTACTGGGTGTAAGTGAAGTGTTTGACACGTCTTCTTCCTTCCCGTCATCATCAGATGAAACATCATTACATGCAATTCGGGCTTCCTTGATCACCTGTAGGTGCGCAAACCATTTGACAGCGTGCTTTCTTTCAAGACAACCTCTCTGGCCTCCGGTACCATAGTTAGAACCAAACTTACCACGACTAACTGCCAACTTACAAATGCTACAAATGGCGAGGTTTTCCTTTTTTGGGCAAACACTAAAGAAGTCCCAAACTGCGGACTTGAAATGTCTTTGGGGGCCGGAGGAGGCGGCGATACTGGTGGTGGTGGTCCTGCTGCTAATGCCAGATGAAGTGGAGGATGTGGATTGCCGAACTTCAGTACATTTTGCACTTTCACCACCACTAATTGAGGTCGAGGTGGATGGAGGTCCCTTCTGGCGATTAAGAAATATGGAAGCTGTAGGTGTTGGTGTACTAGTTAACTCCAATGATTGTGGTGTTTCTTCGATTGCCTCCTCGACGACAACATCATCACGCTCAGCAGCTTCTCGGGCTAGGGTCAAAATGTCTTTTTGCTGCATGCTCACTGGGGCTGCAGTGACCTTTATTAAGACTGCGTCGTCGTCGTGAGAGGCTTCATCAGCAGGATTATCCGCCACTTCTTGTTGAGCCTCATCACACTCATCACACTCCATAACTATGAGTCTTCCGACGACCTTCCTTTTACGCTTAACTACCTTTGTCAGATCATGGTGTGCCTCACTCTCAGACGGCAGTGATGGTTCCCAATTTAGATCCGTATCATCAGAAGGAGGTGGGCTTGAAGAAGATGTAGACCTCACCCTTGATCTCTTCCTTGCTAGGGGTGTGGAAGACAATGAATGATCATCAGGAGGAGTGGCTTCCTCAAATGATACCTCGCCTTGATTGTCGATTTCCTGATGTGCCCCAACTTCGGTAGGAACAACTATTGTGGGCATTTGTGACCATCCATTCACCTCTGCTTGCGCATCTCCTTGCGCTGCCTCTCCTTCCACATGTACTTGGGCTTGTACTTGCACATGTGGTTGTTGTTGCGGCTGTGGTTGTTCAACACTCGTTGATTCAGGGACATTGCTGTTGATTCAGGGACATTGCTGCTACTTTCTTGCGATGAGCCAACATCACTGGTCGATGGTGATTGAACAACTAGACTAAGTGCCTCTGCAGCACTCAAGGTCTTGGACTTAAGTTGGCGTGGTGGTGGTGGTGGCACTGAGCCCAATGGAGCGGGGGTGCTGCTCCCAGCTTGGTCCCCAGCAGATCCCGCTGCTGCTGCAGGCGTACTTTTTTTTTTACTCCCAAAAAACGTGGCGGGCGGCACACCAGTCTCCTTGGTTACTTGCTTCTTCTGCTCCTTACTGGCAACTTTCTTGCTAGAGGAGCTATGGGGAACTTTTTTTGGGGCCATCTTCTTCAGAGAAGGTCAGAACAGCAGGCCTCAGTTGCACGAGTTGCAGAGTTGTCTGTGGCCAGACGTGACGTTGCGTGACGTTATGCTGCACAAACACACCGCTGCAGGACTTCTTCCTGGCACTGGTGGTTCTCTTGAGTCTTGTGCACCTAAAAGCAATGGAAGACAGAGGAACATCAGTTCAGTTATACACCCCAAAAAAATCGAAAAAAACACAGAAAAATCAGCACAATCCCATGCCCTCCATGATGTTTAAATTCAAGACACCCCACGGAAAGACTAGGGACATGCACCACTCACTACCCCTGGTGAAAAGGCCACAACAACAGCCCAAAAAAACGAAAATCACAGAAAACTCAGCACAATCCCAAGCCCTCCATGATGTTTAAATTCAAGACACCCCACAGAAAGACTAGGCACATGCACCACTCACTAGCCCTGGTGAAAAGGCCACAACAACAGCCCAAAATAACGAAAATCGCATAAAAATCAGCACAATCCCAAGCCCTCCATGATGTTTAAATTCAAGACATCCCACAGAAAGACTAGGCCTATGCACCACTCAGTGCCCCTGGGCATAAAGGTTGAAAGCTAGGCAAAATGGTTGCAGACCTAACAACACTGCCTGCATTCAAAATGGCCCCCTCCCTCCCAGCACATGGCCAGGGCCTGTAGCAGCACTCAAAATGGCCCCCAGCCACATGGTCTGTCCCCATGAACACCCCAAAAAATCGAAAAACACAGAAAAATCAGCACAATCCCATGCCATCCAGGCCCTCAATGATGTTTAAATTCAAGACACCCCACAGAAAGACTAGGCACATGCACCACTCACTAGCCCTGGTGAAAAGGCCACAACAACAGCCAAAAAAAACGAAAATCACAGAAAAATCAGCACAATCCCAAGCCCTCCATGATGTTTAAATTCAAGACGCCCCACAGAAAGACTAGGCCTATGCACCACTCAGTACCCCTGGGCATAAAGTTTGAAAGCTAGGCAAAATGGTTGCAGACCTAACAACACTGCCTGCATTCAAAATGGCCCCCTCTGTAGCAGCACTCCAAATGGCCCCCAGCCACATGGCCTGTCCCCATGAACACCCCAAAACATCGAAAAACACAGAAAAAGCAGCACAATCCCATGCCATCCAGGCCCTCCATGATGTTTAAATTCAAGACACCCCGCAGAAAGACTAGGCACATGCACCACTCACTAGCCCTGGTGAAAAGGCCACAACAACAGCCCAAAAAAACGAAAATCACAGAAAAATCAGCACAATCCCAAGCCCTCCATGATGTTTAAATTCAAGACACCCCACAGAAAGACTAGGCCTATGCACCACTCAGTACCTCTGGCATTAAAGGTTGAAAGCTAGGCAAAATGGTTGCAGACCTAACAACACTACCTGCATTCAAAATGGCCCCCTCCCTCCCAGCACATGGCCAGGGCCTGTAGCAGCACTCAAAATGGCCCCCAGCCACATGGCCTGTCCCCATGAACACCCCAAAAAATCGAAAAACACCAAAAAATCAGCACAATCCCATGCCATCCAGGCCCTCCATGATGTTTAAATTCAAGACACCCCACAGAAAGAATAGGCACATGCACTACTCACTAGCCCTGGTGAAAAGACCACAACAGCCCAAAAAAATGAAAATCACGGAAAAATCAGCACAATTCCAAGCCCTCCATGATGTTTAAATTCAAGACACCCCATAGAAAGACTAGGCCTACGCACCACTCAGTACCCCTGGCCATAAAGGTTGAAAGCTAGGCAAAATGGTTGCAGACCTAACAACACTGCCTGCATTCAAAATGCCCCCCTCCCTCCCAGCACATGGCCAGGGCCTGTAGCAGCACTCAAAATGGCCCCAGCCACATGGCCTGTCCCCATGAACACCCATAAAAAATCGACAAACACAGAAAACTCAGCACAATCCCATGCCATCCATGCCCTCCATGATGTTTAAATTCAAGACACCCCACAGAAAGACTAGGCACATGCACCACTCACTAGCCCTGGTGAAAAGGCCACAACAACAGCCCAAAAAAACGAAAATCACAGAAAAATCAGCACAATCACAAGCCATCCAGGCCCTCCATGATGTTTTTATTAAAGAGACCCCACAGAAAGACTCAGTACACCCACCACTGAGTACCCCTGGGCAAAAGGCCCCAACAACAGCCCAAAAATCGAAAATTACAAAATTGTAGTTGCAGCAACTGTAATGCCCCAAACAAACTTACTTGTGAAATTTTTAATCCAAAAGTGATCCAAAGAAAGTCAAAAAGGCCTCAAATCCAAATTTCCAGCAGCATCCACAAAAAGTAATCCTTCCAGCTCCAGATCCAAATGAAAAGTGACCAGGAGATGGACAAAGCACTGGGAGGAGCCTGCTGGACAGGAACAGGAAGTTGGAGACTTTGGGGCACTGCCTTCCTCCCACCCCCCCACCCCAAAATGGACTCCTTGCAAAAAAAGTGCAGGCAAATGTCAACCTGAGGAGTTATTCAGATAAAAATCATCATTTTCAGAAGGTTTATGCTGCTTGCTGGTGGATTTCTTGTGCAGAATTGCAAATTTTGTATTTTCGCGAGTGCGAGATTGTTGCTGCCCGCCGCATGTACGGGTTCGCGATTGCGAACTCTCGCGATACGTGATCACGGCGTACTCGCGTTGACAAACTCTCGCTGTGCAAGGTGGCGAGCGCGATGATGTAATCGCGGTCGCCAAACTCCCGCGGGATCTCGCAGCAAGATCCAAAATGTCGCAGCACTCGCAACGTATCGAGAAAAACAACTCGGCAAACACTGAATGACGGTAAGTGAATGCCGCGCGCCGCAAAATTGTATCACCAAGAAAAAAAAATCCGCTGCGTGCGAATTTGCGGATTTTCGGTAAATTTGCGAGAGTTCGCGGATTGCGAATTTACCAAAAATCCGCAAAATCCGCGAGCGGAACGGATTTTCCGCCCACCCTTAGTCATTGGTTGTTATCACGGTAACTTAATATCATGGCAGTTCATTGGTTGATAACGATACTTCTGTAACCATGGTATCAAGTCAATATACAGGTTATCGGTAGTTCCACGCCCAAGTGGGCTTTTAGATCAACGTGATCGTAGCTGGTATTTCAATGCTGCCATATTACCATATTGTCTTTAGTCCACGCCCCAGTGGGCAATTATTCAATTTCCATCCAATATAACCCGGCATTGGATGGCAATGTTGTCATTTTAGATAAGGATAAATACCTAGCTGAAGGATACAGACAACTAAATGACAGTACTTGCTATGTAAAAACTAACTATGATGAGACACTGAAATCTAACATCTTGTACAGGGAGTATCTTGTAGATTGGAGGGAGAAAGGCCTGTAGGAGTGGGAGGAATTCCATTATCTGTATTGTGCCCACCCTAGAATTCCTATACTTTACCTACTCCCAAAACTCCGTAAAGATGCAACTAACCCACCTGGACGACCTATAGTGTCCTCCATTGGCTCCCTTTTGGAACACTCTTCGAAATACATAGACCACTATCTCAGATCGTACGTGATGGCACTTCCTTCTTACTTGAAAGATACAACTCACTTTCTTACAATCATCAATGGAATCCATTGGGAAAGCAATTTCCTTCTGGTCACTCTAGACGTGAGCAGCTTATATACAAGCATTAAACACAAACTGGGCTTGACAGCTGCTCAGCACTTTTTGAAAATTAGATCTATCTCTCTATTGCATCATTCTCAAATGATTCTGTCCATGATCAAGTTTTGTCTGGAAAACATTTTTTTTATTTTTGCTGGAGTTGTGTACAGGCAGTCACAGGGTACTGCCATGGGAACCTGCTTCACCCCCAGCTATGCAAATGTATTCATGGGCTGGTGGGAGGAGCAGTTTGTCAGTGAGATGGCAGAATTTTCCAACGTTGCCCTGTGGCTGCGATACATTGACAACATCTTTTTTATTTGGTCAGGGGACACAGTATCTGTGAATTATTTTATTGAGAAACTCAATATTAACACTCTGAATCTGCAATTTTCCGAACATGTCAGTAAAGAAAGAATGGAGTTTCTGGATGTGTTGATGGAAGTGCACAATGAAGCACTTACTACCAAGCTTTTCCGCAAGAAAACTGCGGGTAACAGTATTCTCAGTGCGAAAAGTTGCCATCCCAGAAATCTGGTGCAAAGTATCCCTTATAGTGAACTGTTGCGCACCAAAAGGAACTGTAGCACCTTGGCAGCCTACAAAGATGAAGAAAAACTGATGCATAAAAGATTTCTAGAGAGGGGGTACAGCAGAAAAATGATAACTGACGCTGCTGCAAGAGTAGAAACGAAATCCAGGGATGAATTTCTCTATCCCAATAAAGATCAGGAGGACTCCAATAGTGTAAGATTCATTACCACATTCTCAACACAGGCCAATGAGATACGCAGAATTTTTTGCAAACACTGGCATGTACTTATGACTGATGACCACCTAAAGAGAGAACTCAGTGACAACCCACAAATCACTTTCAGAAAAAGTAGATCCCTACGGGACGAACTGAGTCACAATTATGTGACCAGTATTGACTCTGATGTAAACACCAAATCCCAGGGTTTCAGATGTTGTCACAAATGTAAAGCATGTAAGAACAGTAAAGATGTTAAGACACAACTAGTTCCCAATACATCTAGGGAGTTTTTCACCAGACAAAAACTGTCATGTAACACCCCATACAGTGTATATGTCTTGATCTGTCCGTGCGACAAGTGGTACGTTGAAAGCACCAAACATGAGGCAAAAAAATGGGTGCTTGAACATCTACATGCCATAAGGGGTTTTAATGAACAATATCCCATTGCTCGCCATTTCCGAGAAATACACATGCAAGCGGAGAATCTAGTACAGATGGTTGTAATTGATTGTGTCAATTTGGGTGTGCGAGGTGGTAACAGAGAACTATCACTTCGCAATTAGAATCTTGCTATATCATAGACTTTGATTGTTAGACACCCAGAGCTATCAATTCATCTGTATGAGTAATTGCATTTGACTACTGACTACTTTGCACTTTAGTATTCTGCTTGCTTTTAAATACATGCTGTTTTTAATTAATTTTAGGATTTGGTCACTTCTATTTCTTGTTGACGGACAAATTAGTATGATGCCGGGTTATAATGGATGGAAATTGATTAATTGCCCACTGGGGCGTGGACTAAAGACAATATGGTAATATGGCAGCATTGAAATACCAGCTATGATCACGTTGATCTAAAAGCCCACTTGGGCGTGGAACTACCGATAACCTGTATATTGACTTGATACCATGGTTACAGAAGTATAGTTATCAACCAATGAACTACCATGATATTAAGTTACCGTGATAACAACCAATGGCGTTACGGCTTACTTGTTCATGTACGATCACGTGGCACGGAACTTTATTACAGTCCTGGTTTTGGTATTTTAACCATGAATTTATAACATTCCATGTCCATAACATCACCCGACCACTTGGAACTAGGTTGGCACTCCTATGTTGTATTGTTCACGAATTGTAGTAAATATTGTTATGATTGAATTTTTGCTACCATTTGAGTTTACATTTTAAAAGCATTATGATATACAATAGAATGAATAACGATTTGGTATAACAATGTGATACAAATACGCATTTGATGTATTTTACAACTGCCGCTGTTCCATGTCAAAATGTCCGCCGCAATTTTCACACGTCACATTGGTGTTTTACTAGATCACATATTTAAGATGGCGTCTAGATTAATCTGGTGAGCGTGAACAAGCCGTAATGGCGAAACGCGTCGTTTTTCTACTTGCCAAATAAATTTCACTTGCAAGACAACCTGGGTGTCCGAGCATCATCCTTATCAGGAAGTGTGTTGGAGGAAATATATATATATATATATATATATATATATATATATATATATATATATATATATATATATATATATATATATATGGAAACAGTCCCTCTCGCAGAAAGAAGGACTCAGAGGCCTGAAGGGGTTTTCAGAGAAGCCAGCTCGCTTTATTTCATCTTTAGGCAGTCCAGCCTGGGCGGGTGGTGTGGAGGAGTGAGGCAGAACGGTAGGTCCGCGCTGGTGCAGGTAGGCTGTGTGTTATTCCATCCAGACGAACAGCCACGGCCGACTTCATTGGTCCCCTTACACTGCAACAACCAGCCTCATGGAACAACAGACAGGGCAGGGGCTGTCAATGCGGACTTAGCTCCAAGCAGGTAAAATACCTTAATCTCCCCATATTGTTCCGTGGTGACTGGCGGTCTTGAGGAAATGTCGATCCCTCGACGCCTAACAGCTGCAAGCAGTCTAGTGCCAGTATTTTTTCCTCGAACATTTGGTGTTGCAGAGCCTTCTGTTCTGCGTCCCTGGCAGGCGCAGCAATTACTTGTGGAAACAGTCCCTCTCGCAGAAAGAAGGACTCAGAGGCCTGAAGGGGTTTTCAGAGAAGCCAGCTCACTTTATTTCATCTTTAGGCAGTGGCAGCGGGCGAATGCATTTCGGCGAAGTCAGCCTTCTTCAGCGCCCAGCACTGAGCACACCTAATAGTCCACCTGTTAAAAATGCTTCCCAGCACTCGCTGCTCCTCCCCCTAATGGTGTCACCACACCCACAGTAGTTCAGTGTCAATGAGTAAACTACAGCTCCCAGAAGGCACTGTACCGTCCAGCCTGGGCGGGTGGTGTGGAGGAGTGAGGCAGAACGGTAGGTCCGCGCTGGTGCATATATACTGAAAAAACATAGGTTTCAGGCAAGTTATGGTTACAAAAATTTGCATTTAAAAAACCTTAGAAATTCACTGAAAAAAACATAGGTTTCAGGGGTGTTATAGTTATTTGGACATTTCGCTCGTACAAAGCCCCCTGTTATAGTTAGTTCAGCTAACTATAACTCGAGCACCCGCAATGCACTGCTGATAACGGCACATATTACATCACTTATGACATGGTCAGTGACATCACTGTTGAAATCTCAAATGATCACCTCCCCGGGGCTCTAAATATTTAAATTGGGGAGTCCGTGATGGACCCCCCAGCCGCCAGGACCAACACCCCCCGTGGCATTGTAGGATGTGGGAGGGGTGCTCCGCGGCCCCCCTCCTGGAGCCTTGTTGTGGCCCTGGGGACATCCACCCCCAGGGCTGGCTCCTGCAGTGTCCTGGGGTGCCCAACCCCGGGACTCTGTAGTTTGCTATAGCAGGGCGGGAACCTCGCGGCTCCCACCCTGCCATAGCAAACTTGGTTTGAATTTTGAAAAAGAGAGCAGGAAAACCTGCTCTCTCTTTCAAAATTCACGTCACACCAAATTGCTTTTCCACATGGGGAGCTGCATCATAGCAGCTCCCCATGTGGAAAAGCAATGCCGGCTCCCAAAGGACGTGGGGAGCCTGTGCGACATTGGGGGGATTGGGGACCCCCCCACAGTCCCCAAGAGAGAGGGCCAGCCCCGGGGGATGGGGTCCTCAAGGCTAAGAGTGGCCAGAGGAGAGGAACAATGCATCCCCCCTCCAAAAAAAAAATAGAGTATAAAAAAAGGCCATTCCCCAAGGGATAGTGTCCCCAGGGCCAATTAAGGCCTCGGGACAGGGGGCCTTGTGGCCCCTTTCCCAATTTAAAAAAAATAGGGGGCAGGCCCTGGGAGATGGGGTCCTCAGGGCCAAAAAAATTGAAAAAGGAGGGCTACGCAGCCCCCCTTCCTAAATAAAAAAAGGCATTGCGCTGGAGGCCACGCCGCCTCCTTTCAGCACTCAACTAGCCCACCAGGAACCTCCAGTATAAGCCAGTGGGCTGCGTTGCAGAGAGGTGTTCTGAGGCCATGCCCCTTTTTACACCTCTCTCCAAAGCAGCTCTGTGGCGCTTAATGGAGGTAGCTGCTGGGCTACTTGCACCTCAGTATTCAAGGGTAGTTAATCCCGCAATTTAAAATGTGCCACGGGCGCGTTTTCACAGTGGTGAAGGGAGGGGGCGGGGCCTGAGTTTACATGTGTGCAAACACACCCTGTGGCGCGGTTTAAGTTGGGGAATTAATTCCTCCTGTAAGCACCACGGAGCTGCATTGCAGAGTGTTGTAAAAAGGGGTGTGGCCTCTGAACACCTCTCTGCAACAGAGCTCTCTGGCGCATAGTGGAGGTACCTGGTAGGCTAGTTGGACCCCAGGGACCCTCAGGATTGAGAAGTAATTAATTCCCAACTTAAATCGCGCCACAGGGTGTGTTTGCAGACATGTCACTTCTGGCACTACCCCCTTCCTTCACCACTGTGCAAACGCGCCGTGGCGCATTTAAAGTTGGGGGATTAATGCTCTTTTATTACTCAGGGACCCTGAGGGCTAACTAGCCCAACAGTTACCTCCAGTATGTGCCAGGGAGCTGTGTTGCAGACAGGTGTTCAGTGGCCACGCCCCTTTCTACACCTCTCAGGAATGCAGCTCTGTGGTGCTTACTAGAGGTATCCACTGGGCTTGTTTGGCCCTAGGGTCCCTCATGTCACTGATGTCACTGACCATGTAATGAATGATGTAATATGTGACATCATCATTAGTGGATTGCGGGTGCGAGAGTTACAGTTAGTAGAACTAACTATAACAGAGGAATTTCAATGGTTTTGTATGAGTGAAATATCCAGCTAACTATAACACCTCTGAAACCTATGGTTTTATCAATGAATATATATATATATATATATATATATATATTCACTGAAAAAACCATAGGTTATAGACCATATATAGTTAGGAATTAGCATTTACAAAACCTTGAAAATTCACTGAAAAAACCATAGGTTATAGACCATATATAGTTAGGAATTAGCATTTACAAAACCATATTTTACTCACACAAAACCATTGAAATTTCATATATAGTTAGTTGCCCTAACTATATATCGCGCACCCGCAATCCACTGCTGATGATGTCACATATTACATCATTCATGACATGGTCAGTGACATCACTGATGACATCACTAATGACAACACCCAGTGACTGTATGCTTCTGTAGAGTTAAAATATGATTTACATATTGAAGAATGAGTGGATGTATAAGTGTCTGGATGAAGGATTTAGTAGGTGCATGACTGACTGTATGAGTGAGTGATTAGATGTGTCTCACTGAGTGCATGGGTTAGTGACTAAACTGTCTTAATTTGTGCATCAGTATGTCTGTTGTTCTGTAAGCTGCTGCATGTGTTGATCAGTAGCTATATGAGTAACTATATGGGTTATTGATTGGTTGCCCAAGTATTTGTATGGGAGACTGAGTGTGTGTGTGGGTGGCTGGGAGGTGTGTGACTCTGTGCATAGATGTGTGAGTAGTTGATTTACTATATGTATAGGTTCAAAAGTTCATGTGGAAACAGCTGTATGGGCGGTTGACTGTGTGCATGAGTGTATTGGTGAGTGAATGGATATCTCAGTGCTACATGCCAAAGTAAGTACATATGTAAAACACAATACATGTGAGAGTAGACATATATAAATAACTGTGCAGAAGAGCCAGTGAATGTGTGAGTGGCTGCATGGATCATTGAAAACTTGAATCAGTGATTGTATAAGAGAGTAAATATGTGTTAGAATATGTTTGAATTAGTAAGGTGTGTATAACTGTATAGTTGAGGAAATGGAGGTGTGATTGATTCTTTGCATGCCTGACTATGTGTGTGAGTAACTCCATGGATGAGTGACAGTCTGTGAGTGTCTGTTTACACTGAGTGTATCTAAGGTTATATTAGAGTCTGAAGAGGTTCATCGTATTATCACATGAATGATATCATCAGTGATGTGATCAGTATTGTCAAATGAGATGTCATCAGTGATGTCATCAGTGATGTCATTTGAGATGTCATCAGTGATGTCATTTGAGATGTCATTAGTGATGTCATCAGTGATGTCACTGACCATGTCATGAATGATGTAATATGTGACATCATCAGCAGTGGATTGCGGGTGCGCGATATATAGTTAGGGCAACTAACTATATATGAAATTTCAATGGTTTTGTGTGAGTAAAATATGGTTTTGTAAATGCTAATTCCTAACTATATATGGTCTATAACCTATGGTTTTTTCAGTGAATTTTCAAGGTTTTGTAAATGCTAATTCCTAACTATATATGGTCTATAACCTATGGTTTTTTCAGTGAATTTCATTGGTTTTTTAAAAGCTAACATCTGTAGCTGTAAAATGTATTCTTCTTTAAATCCAAAAATATATTTTAGATGTTTATTAATAATTTTTTTTTAAATATTTGTTTTCTTCGCTTCCGGTTCGCGAACCGGGAAGCTTCCCGTTAGCTCATCTTGATGCCGCGACCTAGTCCGCTAACCGGTAAACGTTCCGTTTGCGCAACTGTGACGCGTCGCGGAAGCGCGACGTATCACTTTGTCGCGTAATGCGTCTTATGACGCGCCGCCTTAGCGCTCCCGGAAGTGCTCCGGACCGCGAACCGGAAGCGATCCCGGACGCGGCGCGCACCGCGTAACGTGAGCGGAACAGGTCATGTGACTTGTTTATAAAACTTTTCATTGGTTCATTTCACTTTTGGTTTCCAAATGATGTAAGACTAGGTCATATGACCTAAAAATAACACTTTTCATTGGTTTAGAACTTTTGCTTTTCCCAAATGATGAAAACCCCTCCTTCTTTCCTCACTCTGACTTTCATCTTGGTGAGAGAAAGACCCTTTCTGAACAGTGAAGAATGGCTTCAGTAGTTGCATCAGCTGGTGCACCCCCACCACCACCTCCACCTCCTCATGGGAAGAGAGGACCACCATCCCATTTCATCACCAACACAGAGGAGGAAGAGGATGAACTAGAGGAAGAGGAGACAGAAGGACCACAGTTCATACAAGAGTTGCCCCGTGTTTCCCGTCGGAAAACCAGTTTCATTTGGCAGTTTTTTTCAATCCCTCGAGGGGAGAAGAAAGTGAATGCAAAGTATGCCACCTGCCTCATTTGTAAATACAGGTTATCAAGAGGCACTGAAAAAAAGTATAGCATGGGAAACTATACCATGCATCGCCATATGAGCAGGTGGCATCCACTGAACTACAGCCGTGCAGAGTTGCGTGACCTGCAGGATAATCCACCAACAACTCCTGTGGCCAGGTAAACTTCGCAAATATCGTTGACAGGAGGAGAGGCACGGGAAACCGTGCCAAACATTCAGGAGAACTTTTTACATATGAAAATAACCTGTTTGTATTGCGGTGCATTGCTTTCATGTGGTAACATGAGCATATCGTTAGTGAACATTGCTTATGAAAATCACAATTGCCCTAACCGACCCAGACAGTAATTTTTTTTTTGCTCCTGTTGAGCCCTTTTCAATGCCTGTTTTTTGTTGTTTCCCCTCCATCAAAAACAAAAAAAAAACATAAAACTGTTCAAAAAAAAAAAAAAAAAAAAATGTTTAGAAAAAAAAAAAAACAACAAAAACATTAAAAAAAAGTTCTTTTCAGAACTACCTCCCCTTTCAAATAAAATTGCTAGAATGTTTAGCACTCTGGCAAGCTCTATTTCTTTTGGTTCGCTTTCCCGTTCGCTGCCCGGTTCGCGAACTAGAAGCGAACCAAAAAAATTTTTTTTTTAAAAAAGAAGAGTTAGTATAAGGAAAGTAAACAGAGAGTAATGTTAAAAGAAAGACAGCTATAGGGAGTAAACCAGAGATACTGTTTAATAGATCTATTTACCGAAGAAAAGATGGAAGAGGGTATAATTGCAAAAAACAAAATGGATAAGGAAGTGAAAGAAAAAAAAGAGAGTAGAACAATAACAAAGAAGAGTTTCTTGGAGAATGTGAGTGAATGTTCAAAATAAGATTAAAACCTGTGGAATAACAGAGAGAAAAAATAGAAAACAGAAAAGAAAAAATAACAGAAAAAGATTAATTGAAACAGAAAAGAAATGTAAATAACATAGAGCCATATCATCAACATAGGCAATAAAATCGTTTTTAAACACAGCATATAAATCAATTGTATACCTACATTCAAGAAAGCGTTTTTAGGAATGCCCTTGCACCATTTTTGGGACATTATTAACATGGCTATTTAACTCCCATAATCAAAATCTAAATTTGCCAACCACAGGTGGAAGCGTATTTACAAGAAACTTGCCCCATGAGGAACGCTTTCCATTTAAAAAGGGAAAAATAACATCATAGACACTCAAATGCCTTATAAATATGACCCAAAACAACCTATGAAGCTCTAGCAGTACATATCCAGAAATGTAATTGATTTCAAAAAATCGTGTTTAAACACAGCATATAAATCAATTGTATACCTGCATTCAAGAGGAAATGACTGAAAATGTCCTTGAGACACATGAAAGCGTTTTATTGAATGCCCTTGCACCATTTTTGGGACATTTTTAACATGACTATGTAACTCCCATAATCAAAATCTAAATTTGCCAACCACAGGTGAGAGCGTATTTACAAGAAACTTGCCCCATGAGGAACGCTTTCCATTTAAAAAGGGAAAAATAACATCATAGACACTCAAATGCCTTATAAATATGACCCAAAACAACCTATGAAGCTCTAGCAGTACATATCCAGAAATGTAATAGATTTCAAAAAATCGTTTTTAAACACAGCATATAAATCAATTGTATACCTGCATTCAAGAGGAAATGACTGAAAATGTCCTTGAGACACATGAAAGCGTTTTATTGAATGCCCTTGCACCATTTTTGGGACATTTTTAACATGACTATGTAACTCCCATAATCAAAATCTAAATTTGCCAACCACAGGTGGGAGCGTATTTACAAGAAACTTGCCCCATGAGGAACGCTTTCCATTTAAAAAGGGAAAAATAACATCATAGACACTCAAATGCCTTATAAATATGACTCAAAACAACCTATGAAGCTCTAGCAGTACATATCCAGAAATGTAATTGATTTCAAAAAATCGTTTTTAAACACAGCATATAAATCAATTGTATACCTGCATTCAAGAGGAAATGACTGAAAATGTCCTTGAGACACATGAAAGCGTTTTATTGAATGCCCTTGCACCATTTTTGGGACATTATTAACATGGCTATGTAACCCAAACAACCTATGAAGCTCTAGCAGAACATATCCAGAAATGTAATTGTTTTCAAAAATCGTTATTAAACACAACATATCTGTTTCAGCTTACATGAGAGACCATGGAATGGGCTCCATGTACAACAATAACTTGTGTTACTGCATGCCAGATTGCTACACAAAATATGCAATTAAAATTTCTCAAAGAAACAAAATCTATTTGTATATCACTTGAGACAAAGCCACATTTTAAAAACACAGCTTTCTTCATCATTTTCTCCTTAAATCATACTATTCTCTATCTAAATTAAATAAATCTTTTCTCACCTTAGCAAATACTTTTTGAGTTTCAAAACAGTCTCAGAAATACACCAAATTGTCTTCAGCAGAACAAAGAGGATGCACTCCAGAGGCTGCAGCTATTGAAAGCACAGAAATACAGATATTCATTACACATATCTCTCATATTAGCCAATCATAACTCTTCCCTCACTTTTTTCAAATCAAAACCCTTCCCCCCTCTGCCCTCTCTGCCTTTCTATACGGTCCCCCAAATGAAATGTTTTGCTTCCACATTTTTAACTTTTTTAAAGGTTTTTTAGCTATTTATTAATGTGCTATGGAGATGTCTGATGTTGCCTATTCTGGATTATTTTGCCAATGGATGTAACTTGTATTGTGTTTGTTTATTGAATTTCTTTTTCTTTGTGTGTAAATTGTATCGTGTATTTTATGTGGCCCTCGTTGAGAGCCAAAAACATTATAAAATAAATTGAATGGAAATTGAAAAAAAATTGTTAGAATAAGTTTCAATAAGTAAGGTGTGTATAACTGTATAGTTGAGGAAATGGAGGTGTGATTGATTCTTTGTATGACTGACTAGGTGTATGAGTAACTCTATGGATGAGTGACAATCTGTGAGTGTCTGTTTACACTGAGTGTATCTAAGGTTAGATTAGAGTCTCAACAGATTCGTCGTATTATCACATGAATGACGTCATCAGTGATGTTGTCAGTGATGTCATTTGAGTTGTCATCAGTGATGTCATCAGTGATGTCACTGACCATGTCATGAATGATGTAATATGTGACATCATCAGCAGTGGATTGCGGGTGCGCGATATATAGTTAGTGCAACTAACTATATATGGAATTTCAATGGTTTTGTGTGAGTAAAATAAGGTTTTGTAAATGCGAATTCCTAACTATATATGGTCTATAACCTATGTTTTTTTCAGTGAATATATATATATATTACCTTCTGGTGGTCGCCAGTAGGTAGTTATAGTAAATAGGAAACCCGCAACATTCTATTGGGAATAACTTTGGCGCCGGTGGACGAATCTTTGCAAATTTCTCCAAGAAAATGGCCTGCTCCGCTCCTTCCCTAAAAGGTTGGGGGGGATTCGTCAAGCGGGGGCCGAGATAAAAGGGGGTTCCAAAACGTGTTTTCCCCATGTTAATTTCCATAGGGCAGTCAAACTCACTTTTAGCCCGAACGGCTGAATGGATTTAAACCAAACTTGGCAAAATTGTAGGGACTGGTAGTCCGATGTGCCTTTGCTATGTCTCAAGATATGTCCTCTAGTGGATTTTGAGTAATTTAGGTTCAAAAAAATATATATATCTATGGCAGCGCCCCGGTACGCGCACCAGGGAGCGCTCTGGGCGCGCCACGAGACATGCGCACGAAAAGCTGATTGGCTCTCTATTGTCTGTAAACATTCGAAACAGTCCGGAGCGGCCGCCATCTTGTGTCTCGGTAGGATCGAGACACAAGAGGTGGACAAAACAAAGGGGGAAATGATAATAGGGGGGCAGGGTAGACCTCCCCTGATCCCCTAGGTTTGATGTGGGGGCTATAAAAGGGCCCCGCGGGGCGAACCAATTTTTTTTTTCTTTTTGCGCGGGGGGAGCGCCCGGTAAGCGCGCCGGGGAGCGGACCGGGGAGCGTACCATGAGGAAAAAAGAATGACAGAGTTTTTTAAAAATGTAGCCTTTTTTTATAAATTGGAGGGAGTTCTAAAAATAACTGTTTTTTTTCTTCTTTTTGTTGTTTTATATTTTTTTTAATGTTTTTTGAACATTTTGTACTTTTTTTGGCTTTTCAAAACAGTTTTATACTTTTTTTTTTTTTTTTAGGGGGAGAAACAAAAAAAAGGGAATTGAAACTAGCTCAACTGGAGCAAAAAACAAAAAACGGAAAAAAATACTTCTTTTTGGGGTACTTGTGATTGTCCCCAGCAACGACGATGAGCTTTACGCTCTTTTCACCATAGGCGACAAGCTTGCAACATTCAGTACAAGTGATTTTAAAATCAGCAAATCGTTGCTGAATACAAGGCATCATCTCTGATGTTTCTGGTCCCGATGAAGTGGGTTTGTTTCTTTGGGAGGTGGTCCTTGAAGACTGGGGGAGGTTACTGGCCAGTTCCCTGAGCCCTGCACGAGAATAGTTGTTAGGGTGCTTACGGATCATATGTCGAATCATGATATTGTTACCAAAGGAATACTTTTTGTTTGGGTTGCCCCTTGATAGTTGTTCTTTACAGATTAGGCAAGTTACCTTGGCCGCATCCACTTTTTTCTTGCCCTCTGGGAGTGAAAAAAACTCCCATACAATGTGTGACTTGGGCTGGTATGGGGTATTTTGTTCAGGCAGCCATCTTCTCCCATCCTCCTCTTCCTCTTCCTCCTTCTCCTCTTCTTGACCATCAATGTGTTGTTGTGGTGGTCCTCTTGGTGGTTGTGGTGGTGGTGGTGGTGGTGCAGATGCACCAGCTGCTGCTGCTACTGAAGCCATTATATAGATGAAAAAGGTACAGAGAGGTACAATCAGGTCTTCCTCAGTCAAATGACAAAGTCAGAATAAGGAAAAAAGGTGGGGTCTTTCATCATTTGGAAAAAAAAAGGCCTGAACCAATGAGAAGTGTTATTTTCAGGTCACAAGACCAGGGATTTCATCAATATGAAAGTAAAACTGTTCTGCACCAATTAAAAGTGTTATTTTCATGGTGTCATGAGTGATGTCACTGACCATATCATGAGTGATGTAATATGTGACGTCATCAGCAGTGCATTACACGCGCAAGTTATAGTGAGTTAAACTAACTATAACGTGGAATTTCAATGGTTTTATGTCAGTAAAATTTGCAGCTAACTACAACTTGTGGAAACCTATGGTTTTTTCAGTGAATATATATAGATATATATATGCTTCACAAATTGCCCTCGAACACAGGAGCGCACACAGCTGGCAACACACCCTCCGCTTTTTTACTTCAGGCATCTCACTCTCATCACTCCAGGTAACTGGTTAGACCTGTCTCGTTTCAAGGCTTTCCCTCTTTATCAAAGGTATCGGGCGCGCCATGCAGCGCTGGCAACAAGGTGATGTACTTGCTTTCGGAAGTCTGGGGCCCACTCAGGGTGAATATAATTACAGTGCAGGTGGATGCACACAGTTCAACGGCAATTTGTGAAGCATATATATGTGTATATATATATATATATATATATATATATATATATTCAATGAAAAAACCATTGGTTTTAGGCCATATATAGTTAGGGATTTGCATTTAGAAAACCTTATTTTACTCGCATAAAACCATTGAAATTCCATATATAGTTAGAAGCGCTAACTATATATCGCGCACCCGCAATCCACTGCTGATGATGTCACATATTACATCATTCATTACATGGTTAGTGACATCACTGATGACATCACTGATGACATCTCAAATGACATCACTGATGACATCACTGATAACATCTCATTTGACATGACTGATCACATCACTGATGATATCATTCATGTGATAATACCATGAACCTCTTCAGACTCTAATATAACCTTAGATACAATCAGTGTAAACAGACAGTCACAGACTGTCACTCATCCATGGAGTTACTCACACACCTAGTCAGTTATGCCAAAAATCAATCACACCTCCATTTTCTCAACTATACAGTTATACACACCTTACTTATTCAAACATATACTAACACATATTTACTTTACTCTCTTATACAATCTCTGATACATGTTCACAATGATCCATACAGCCACTCACACATTCACTGGCTCTTATGCACAGTTATTTATAGATGTCAACTCTCACATGTACTGTGTTTTACATATGTACTTAATTTGACATGTAGCACTGAGATATCCATTCACTCACTAATACACTCATGCACAGTCAACCGCCCATACAGCTGTTTCCACATGCACTTTTGAATCTATACATATAGTGAATCAACTACTCACACATCTATGTACAGAGTCACACACCTCCCAGCCACCCATACACACACACTGAGTTTCCCATACAAATACTTGGACAACCAATCAATAACCCATACAGTTACTCATATAGCTACTGATCAACATATGCAGCAGTTTGTAGAACAACAGATATAATGATGCACAAATTAAAACAGTTTAGTCACTAACCCATGCACTCAGTGAGACACATTTAATCACTCACTCAATCACTCAGTCATGCACCTAGTAAATCCTTCATCCAGACACTTATATATCCACTCATTCTTCAATATGTAAAACATATTTTAACTTTACAGAAACATACAGTCACTGGATGTTGTAATCAGTGATGTCATCAGTGATGTCATTTGAGATGTCATCAGTGATGTCATCAGTGATGTCACTAACCATGTCATGAATGATGTAATATGTGACATCATCAGCAGTGGATTGGGGGTGCGCGATATATAGTTAGCGCTTCTAACTATGTATGGAATTTCAATGGTTTTATGCGAGTAAAATAAGGTTTTCTAAATGCAAATCCCTAACTATATATGGCCTAAAACCAATGGTTTTTTCATTGAATTTTCAAGGTTTTGTAAATGCAAATTCCTAACTATATATCGACTATAACCTATGGTTTTTTCTGTGAATTTCAATGGTTTTTTAATAGCAAATATCAAAAGCTGTCAAATGTCAAGTACGTGATAGGTAAAAACGTTTTCGTGTTTATGCACGCTGATGTGCTTTGAACGCTGCCCCCCCCACTCCCCTCTTTTCTCTTAGTAGTACTCTCTCTTTGCAGATAGTGAACGGTAGTTAACGCAGACCTTTACCCCTGTTGTAATCCGTCGTACCTGCTTGTCTCTCCATTTGATTGATTATTATCCAAGCATTTACTGTTTTACAATTGGTTCTCTTTGGATCATTCTCTATTTACAAACAAGCACAAAGTCGCAATACTCTGTTTAGTCTTTGCAGATAGTGAAAAATCGTGTAAAAAAATAAAAGTAATCGAGCAAAATCAGTAGACCACTAATTCGATCTCTTTTTGACCTCGGTAAAATAGAAACATTAGGAACAACCCTTCATGAGAAATACGAAAATAGTGAAATGAACTGAGCTCCACACCATGAGGGCTGCAAGACAGCTCGACTCCGCCACCCACACCGCCCAAAATAACGACAAACCCTATGCAAATATTATAAATATACACAACACACCAGCAAAGAAACAGAGTAAAACATTTTATTAAATAACTATTTACATAACTATTTTATACTTTTTATTGCCCGATCCGGCTAGCTCAATCAATCGAGCATGAAACTCATGCACTGATAGCAAGCGTTGAGAGTTTGTAGAACGATGGCTTCAGATTTTCCACATACGGTGTAGTGGCGCGAACTGGCAGGGGGCGTTTGGATTCTACCCCTTCCCCAAATAAGATTTTCATGCGTGAATGTTCGTTCATGCTTTTTGTCCCCGAGTTGCTTCCATGTCACTGCCTTACACAAATGGCATAAGTCCTGGTTGTTGAGTGCCATACTTCAGAGTTCTAAGCAGCTCTTGTAACACTGTTTAAACCTTATTTGCACCTGCTGCAGCTTCACTATTCAAAGTAAGTGGGGTCCATTTGTGGACCTGACTGCATTGGAAAACAATGTGATACGGTGCCTCCCTAAACCGCTTGACGGAGGCCCCCGAGGGGCGGTGAGATGGCGCGGACTGAGAGGGGGCGCTTGGCTCCTGCCCCCTCCTCAAGTCGTGTTGCCCTGGTGAGGCCTGAGATCGCCCCCGGCATAGGCGGCCGGCTCCCGGTGTCCGGCGGAATTTTTTCCCTTTTGAAGAATCTTCCATTCTGGACCTTGTCCCACAATCCGTTTGACCTGAAGACACAATGTCGTGGGGCGCCCCTTTACCGTTTTAGTTGCCATTCCGCCCGCTTTTGGTACTCTGTGCCTCTTACGCCATTCAGCTGTTTACCGCCCGCTCTTGCGACTACAACGTCTCGCTCACCATGTAGTTGAGTTGCTCCCGCTCTTAAGATTTAACCGAATTTTTTGGACTGCTGAAAGCGGTTGTATTCCGACCGCTGGTTGGTGGAGACATTTTGACTATATTCTGGACCTGCATTGTCGCGTAATGCGTCATATGACGCGACGCGTTAGCGCACCCGGAAATGCTCCGGTGCGCAAGGCGCAGCTTCCCGGAAACGATCCAGAGCGCGCCGCGCAGCGCGTAACGTAAGCATAACAGGTCATGTGACTTGTTAATAAAACTTTTCATTGGTTCATTTTACTTTTCTTTTCCTAATGATGTAAGACTAGGTCATGTGACCTAAAAATAACACTTTTCATTGGATTAAAACGTTTTTTTCCCAAACGATGAAAGCCCCACCTTGTTTCTGGATGTTTCAGACTGAAGCTGGCATCACCATGAGAGCACCACCATCTCGTAGCTCCGTCGTGGCCATTCCGCAAGCAATCATGGCAGCCGCTCCCCACCGGAAGCCTGCGGGAGTCGACGGCCCCCAAGACTTTTGTACAATCTTCAAGGCTGAGGGGACGCTTTCGAGAATGGAATCCAAGCCCTGGCAGACAAGCGTCCGAGTTCCAAGGTGTCCCAGGGCCATTTTACTGGACTAGGCCCAAATCCGAAGAGCCGGCCGCCATTTTAAGAGTCCTGTGGCAGCCGCCTATCGCTGCACCGCAAGAGTGGGAGCAACTCAACTACATGGTGAGCAAGACGCTGTAGCCGTAAGAGCGGGCGGTAAACAGCTGAATGGCGGAAAAGGCACAGTGTAGCAAAAGCGGGCGGAATGGCAACTGAAACGATAAAGGGGCGCCCCACTACAGCAGACGAGCCTCCGCCATGTGCTTCAAAACTGCATACGTATCTCTTGATATCAAGGTTGGGCAACCAGTACACAACAAGCAGTTACGAGTCCCATTTACACCGGCGCCATTTTGGGCGCGGCCGGGCAGGTCCAGGATCTAGTCAAACATAACAAATGAGGCTGACGTCTCTGAAGCAGTTGACGCACAGCAGGACATAGCAAATAAACATGAAGTCTCTAAAGCTGTTAACTCACTGCAGGACAAAACAAGTAAACCTGAAACCTCTGGAATAATTGTCGCACAAAAGAACAACACACAAAACTCTGTAGAGCCTGAAGAAAAAAAAACAGAAGGGCACTGTAGTTTCAGACACACTTAACACTAATGACTAAACAAAGATATCGTCTGTTTATGAAGCAGTTATCATCTTCACAGAATTGACAAAGAAGTGTACAGACACCAATGCTATTAAGAAACACAAGGAAATCCTAACGCATCAGCATTCTCGGAAGAGGTTGACACAGATAACATCTTAAGGAACAAAGAAAGACCTGTTCACTCTTGACACCCCAGGTGCTGTGTATGTTGCACTATAGTTCTGCATCGAGAAAACGGACAACCCTATTGATGTGGATTTTTCATTATTGATTATTGTAAAGAAATGGCGACTCCCCCCTTTAGCAGATTAGCTAAATGTTTGCGTAATTTAGGCATAAAAGTTATATTATTGTTGTTGTTGTTGTTATCGTTATAGTTCTGGTTAATTTCAAAAAATGGTTAAATATATTTACAGTTTTTGTTGCGTTCGTTATATTTAAAAAAGTTAATAAAGTTATATTATTGTTGTTGTTATCGTTATAGTAATAGTTTTCTTTGTAGATGTTTTTCCATCACCCACCCAGGATATCACCACTGTTCCCCATGTCATAAAACTTTAGGATGTTCAATAACTGAAACAGCTAATATGGGTTTACTTACAGGGGACATCTTTTGTTCTGTTTTATAAAGTAAAACTATTGTGAACGCAAGTATTATACATAGTAAGTGTTTAATATAGCATTTGTCAGCCATTGGTTAAGCAGGTAGGACCTGTTCACTCTTGACACCCCAGGTGCTGTGTATGTTGCACTATAGTGCTGCATCGAGAAAACGGACAACCCTATTGATGTTGATTTTTCATTATTGATTATTGTAAAGAAATGGCGACTCCCCCCTTTAGCAGATTAGCTAAATATTTGCGTAATTTAGGAATAAAAGTTATATTATTGTTGTTGTTGTTCTTATCGTTATAGTTCTGGTTAATTTTAAAAAAAAATTAAATATATTTACAGTTTTTGTTGCGTTCCTTATATTTAAAAGTTAATAAAGTTTTAAAATCCAACTTTGTTGGAGTGCTATATATTTTTAAAAAATCGGGTGAATGGGGCCTTGAATCGGGTTATTGTCATGTGTGGGCTTTGCAAGTGTACTGCTACAGGATCGGACATTTCAAACTCAAATGCACGTTCTTTTTCTTACCTTTCCGAAGCATGGAGCGCAATAGCAGGCAGAGAAAGGGTGATGCACGTGTTGAACACTGCCTGGCCTGGCAAGTTGCTGGCAGTGCCCCCCCGCCCGCTCCTGAAAGAGGGCACACACACACCGCCGCCCCGAGTACTTCACAAATCTTTAAAAGAGCATGCGCTTGTTCATGAGGCTTAAATGGTTTATCACCCCTTCTAGAACCCCTGCATCGACCCTCTGACGTTTCCTGGAAGAATTAGCACGTAACACAATACCAAGCCCTGTCAGCTGAAACCCCCGAGAAATCATGGGGCATATTATCAAGGGGGTTTATTTCCGCTTTTTTGGCTTTAAAAGCCAAAAAAAAAGAGATAAAATTATCTCCCTATTACCAAGCTGTCGCTAACACCAGTTAGTGACAGCTAAAAGGAGATAGCGACCATCTTGGGCCCCGCTTTGCATGTCAGTGATATTTATCACTAATGACATGCAAAGTGGGCGTGCCAAGATGTTAGCGACTGGAAACAGTCCCTAACCATCGCTATCTCCTATTACCAGCTTTTGGAGATATTCGCGCTAAGCGCGAATATCTCCAAAACCTAACACCTGCCCTGAGCAGTTTTAGCCATGTTATCCAATGGGAAGTGGATAACATGGCTAAGAGCATTTGCTGGATAATGCATGAATATCGCTGACTTTTCAACGATATTCATGCATTGCGACCGTTTTTTATCGCATTTGCGATAAACCTTGCTAATAGCAAGGTTTATGTGCGATAAAATTCGCCGATGTGCGGCGATAATTTTTGTCTCTAAACAAGTTAGAGACAAAAATTATCGCTAGTTGTTGGTAATATGCCCCCGGGTTTTTCCTTGCAGGAATCGGGAAGCGAAAGACTAGCACTGAAATCAGTAGTCTCACGCCTGAATCGGGAGGGTTGGCATGTCTGGATACTCTACAGCTGGGGCCATAAACTACATCCGCAGGGCTAGGTGATAGCCTAGGTCCGGCCTGGACAATCGGACACAGAGGAAGAGGAGTGTCAGAGGGTGCGGTAGTGAATAGGGTGAAAGGGAGGTGTCGGGCGGGCACAGGGTGTGATTCTCAGAGAAGAGCAGCGCAGATGGGGGAAAGTATATGGCCCATGCATGAGAGAGAGAGCGGGGGTGACCAGTGCGTGGGGGAGATGCTTGCGAGGGTGGGGAGCCATGCTGAGGATCGGCGGCGTGCAGAGAGTGGCCCTGGTCAAGGCATCTAAAATGGCTGCCGTGCACGACAAAATTGTGGCATTGGACAAAAACGCAAGATGGCGCAGACAATGTTTATCAATAAGGATTCATTTATAACAAAATATTTACTCGCAGTGACAAAATGGTGGTCAACACTTCCTGATTTCCATCGAATCGAACGTTAACAAACGTCACGCACCAAAAAAAAAAAAAAAAAGCTCACGCACAGAGCAGTTTTTAGCCATGTTATCCAATGGAAGGTGGATAACAAGGCTAAGAGCATTTGCTGGATAATGCATGAATATCGCTGACTTTTCAGCGATATTCATGCATTGTGGCCGATGTGCGGCGATAATTTTTGTCTCTAAACAATTAAAACGAAGCACAAAATGGCGAATTCCCGTTTCGCTACGGCTGGGGCCATAAACTACATCCGCAGGGCTAGGTGATAGCCTAGGTCCGGCCTGGACAATCGGACACAGAGGAAGAGGAGTGTCAGAGGGTGCGGTAGTGAATAGGGTAAAAGGGAGGTGTCGGGCGGGCTCAGGGTGTGATTCTCAGAGAAGAGCAGCGCAGATGGGGGGAAGTATATGGCCCATGCATGAGAGAGAGAGCGGGGGTGACCAGTGCGTGGGGGAGATGCTTGCGAGGGTGGGGAGCCATGCTGAGGATCGGCGGCGTGCAGAGAGTGGCCCTGGTCAAGGCATCTAAAATGGCTGCTGTGCACGACAAAATTGTGGCATTGGACAAAAACGCAAGATGGCGCAGACAATGTTTATCAATAAGGATTCATTTATAACAAAATATTTACTCGCAGTGACAAAATGGTGGTCAACACTTCCTGATTTCCATCGAATCGAACGTTAACAAACGTCACGCAGCAAAAAAAAAAAAAAAGCTCACGCACAGAGCAGTTTTTAGCCATGTTATCCAATGGAAGGTGGATAACATGGCTAAGAGCATTTGCTGGATAATGCATGAATATCGCTGACTTTTCAGCGATATTCATGCATTGTGGCCGATGTGCGGCGATAATTTTTGTCTCTAAACAATTAAAACGAAGCACAAAATGGCGAATTCCCGTTTCGCTACCAGTTTGCGGCCCAGTTCGCGGCCCGTGAAGCGCTTCTACAGTGAAAAATCATTTTTTTTTTATTTTCCCCACGGGACCCTTTAATAACCCCAACAACATTCCTAGGGGGTCAAGAGGGGTATACCTTGCCCCCTTTCAATAAATTCCCCCTTCGTTTTTCACCTCTTCTTCTCTCTCGATCCTACCGAGAGATAAGATGGCGGCCGCTCCGGACTGTTTAGAATGTTGACAGACACCGGAGAGCCAATCAGCTTTCTGCGCGCAAAGTTCAGTTTCGCGAAAAGTAAGCGGACCGGATCGCTGCCCGGAGCGCTGTTACAGATATATATCTTGTTTTGAACGTTAATTTCTCAAAAACTACTAAAGCACATATATTGAGACCTAGCAAAGGCACATCGGGCTAACAGTCCCTATAATTTTGCCAAGTTTCGTGCAAATCCATTCAGCCGTTCGAGCTAAAAGTGAGTCCAACCGCCCTATGGAAAAATGAATGGGAAAAACGCGTTTTGGGACCCCCCTTTTTTCTCAGCCCCCCCTTGACAAAACCCCACCAAATTTCCAGGGGCTGCTCAGAAACAAAATGTGCCATTTTCCTGAAAATTTCAGCCGATTCCGTCCACAAACGCCAAAGTTATTAGACATAGAATTTTCAAAAATCCCATAGGGAATTAATCCTAACTATATATACCTACTGGCGATAGCCAGTAGGTAATATATATATATATATATATCAACTCTCCAATTTATACCATAGAAACGAGTCACTCTGCAAGCGGGTGCTTTTACCGCGATGGTGTCCGCGATCATATCTCAGCTCCGAATTCCTAACAATACCCAGCCGGGTTCAGGAAAACAGCACTCACGAGCACAGCAGTGTATCAGCAGGGGGGTTTAATTAGAACAGAAGCGTTTCGGGAGAACACTCCCTTCGTCGGTATTCACATCAGAGAGGCAGTATGCAGCGCCATTATCTATGTTTGTCAAAGTGATAAAACAAACAAAGGACTATACCACAAGCGCCACATTGAGCGCCATCTTTGAATGTACAATACAAACATAAGCTGAATGGAATTGCTAGCAAGTCAATTACACCCGAAATAACGCCGTGTATCGGCACAGTTGTTATCTTAAAAGTAAACCACATATTATACATATTCGGAAACATTTTATATCCGAGCCTTGTGGCTAAGAAAACAGTTCGTTGTTGAACACAACTCAATCCCCAGACAAAGGTCACATAATAGATGTGATTGCCCGACGTGAAACACAAACACCAATCTTAAGTAGAGCAGTCTTGCAACATGAGGACATACGAACAGCGAGCAATTGAGGAGCATCGTACTAATACAGCTGAATCAGAAGGCTGACTAAGAAAACGAAGGATTCGCGATCGGAAGACGCCAA
>NW_028244392.1:0-77949 GCF_964263255.1 Lissotriton vulgaris | reverse complement strand
GGGAGTTCCTGTGATGCAAGGTATTAATGGTCACTCACAATAGGGTGGAGGATATGGTGTCTCGATTGACTAGAGGACTGAGATTGATGTTGCAACGTCGAAGAAGTATAATCCATGTCATTACTGTAAGAAGCTAGGGCATTGGAAGCGGGAATGTCATGTTAATCCCAACAGAGTAATAAAAGAGAATCAGGCTTGAAATTCAGGGTTTTTACAGACACAGGTTAACAACAACTCTTTACAGCCACAAAATGCTCAGAGACAGAGGACACAGGGTCCTAATGTACAACATGTTCCAGAGTTGAAAGTTCCTCAAGCCCCAGTTCCTCAACAAAAAATAAATGATCCCAGATTTAACACTAATCAGGTCCCAGATTTTAACTAGAATTCATTCCAGAACCACAATCTGTATCAGCAATTTACTGTGGTTGACACACTTGAGGGTTATAGTTCAGACCTGCCACCAAGTTAATGGAAGAGTAGAACTAACTTGGAGGTCCGAGACATTTGTAAAAATAAAGATTTAATATATGACCTGCAGTGTGAGTGGGGCTGGTGTGGTTCTGGAATTCCGGATCTTGCTGTGATATGGTACCGAGGTCCAACACTCGTGTCACAAAATGTCATCGTACCATGACGAATTTGGTATCGGCAGACCGGTAATGATTAGGACATTATCCCTGTGCATTTGCGTCATGATTGGGCGATGCTAACACCCCTAAATCATGGTTTCCGTTCCAAACCCTCGGACTCCATTTTGTGAACGGCATCCATCTTATGCCTCGCCCTCATATAAGTCAATTGATTAAGGTCGAGCTTGATCTGAAAGGACACGTCCACCTTAGCTGACTTCCCCATGACCTGGCCGAACTGACTCTACCGCCTCCAGCCAAACCTGTTTGGGCAGCTCCTCGCCCAGTGGCCGAGTAAGATATCATCAAAGCACAACACGCCATAAACCATTCACCACCTACAGACCTTGTTTTCTGCACACATACACCTGTCCATGTTCCTTGTTTATGGCCAGTTTTATGACAAGGAGGTGCCCTGTTTTATTGGGGTTTTCATCGATATCTGATTGTAATTCCGGGCTGGGCTGGGTCATCTATCACAAAGTGGACATCTAAAATATGGGTTGGCCGTCATGACTTCGCGTTTTGCTCTATTGTGTAAATATGTCTATGACCATATCATAAACTCAAGAATTCTTGCCTGAAGTGTAAAACTGTGTATAAAAGGAGAAGGCTGGTTCTGTAAAAACGAACAGTCTCCTGAGAACTTACGGCCCGTGCTGTCGTACTTCTAGGACACATGTTACTTGGTTGCAGCCAATAAAACTTGATCTTTGACTTCACCTAGAAGACTCTTGGTTTCTGTGGTCCGGAACAGGGAGAACTCAGAGGTCTTCGGGTGTGATCCCCTGGCACCTCCGGGTTCCTAAAAACCCGGAACCTCAGTTGGCGCCCAACTCGGGGCGGTATCAAGCGGTGACGGTCCAAGCCAGATATTCGTGAGGAGCTTTGTGTGAAAATTCCAGAGGACGGCCAGCCACTTCAATGTCGACGTGGTTCCGAAGGTCTTTGCTTCGAGGTTCCCCGCGTCCCGACGGCTATGAAGGACTGCTGCCCTGACTATCGCCCTGTTTTGGACCCAGTGATCCTTGGTAGAGCGAAACGATAGACGAGTCTTCTAGTGACGTCACCGATCTTCAATACTTCAGTTAAGTATAAGTGGAGCGTCTCCTAGTCCTTAGTTTGTTCTTAGTCTTTGGTATCCTTGAGGTACACTCTGTTTGGAACTTGCAAGCGCCAAAACCGAGGGATTCGTGTATTCACGAAAATATCATAGTTAGATAATCCCTTGAAGTTTGAAGCTAGACTAGTGAGCAAAGATGCCTGGTCTTAGCAGACTTGGAAACTTGTTTTGTCTTGGTTGTAGTAAGGACTCCCGATTAGAGAATTCGTGTCCGGTTCCTCCGATTGGAACTCCAACATATGAGTTATATATAAAGCACGGAGTAGGCCTTATCACATATAATGAGGTATGGATAAAATACACCCGCAAGGATGGTGTTTTAAAATGGCCCCAATATGGTAGTTTTGACTCAGAAGTTTTAGATAACCTCGAGGTCAAACTGTTTAAGAAGAAAGCCCGGCCGGCGATGTTTGACTCTTTTCGCTTATGGCACAAAGAAGCCAAACAGAAAGAAATAAAATTAGCTAAGAAGAATAAAAGAGGTATGTCGATGGTGCAAGCCGCCATCGCATACAGGGATAATGAGGAAGAGCAGGAAAATGAAAAAATGCTCAGAAGCAAGAAACTAGCAGTAGATAAATGTTACCCGATGTTGCCCCATGAAGGACAAGATTCAAAAGGAACATCAGAGAAAGATCCATTAATGTCCCATTTATTGAACTCACCACCCCCATATACATCGAGTATTGTTGGACCCCCGAAGCGTTTCGTTATACCGCGCCCTGGCGCACGAAAAGCAGCTCTTGCACAAGCACCAGCTCCTCTTCAGCTGGTTCCTACTTCTCCGGCGCAGCCTTCTCAAGGGCCGACGCCTTTGCTACATACTCCGTCTACTTCTTCTACAACCTTGCCTACTGCTCCAACTATTTATCCTGATACTACTTCTGCCACTGCCTCGACTTCTTCTGCTGTTGCTTCGACTTCCTCTTTACATCAGCCTGTCTTTTCTGGCGCATCTGCCTCTCCGCAAGCTTCTCCTTCCGTTCGACAGAGAGTGGCAAGTACTGTCACTGGTCTGTTCTCACCTTTCTTTGGGTCGCCAAAAACGACCCCTAAAACAGGATGTAGACAGTTGCGTAGTCAACTGCCTGATTATGAGGAAAGAGAAGTGCTGAATGAGTTAGCACGCAAATGGGTTACTGACACTGTTAGATATTATGTTCAGTCTGTTATGGAAGTCTTCCGACAATGGGATGCACCCACTCAGAGATACGTATTCGAAGAGATGTGTGTATATCTTTGCGAAGATTTGGAAACAAATGATCCCAAGCACAAAATGCAGGAATTATTTCGTATGCGTTTCAAATTCTATGAAGGCATGATTGTAGGTGCCGATGTTGAAAAAGCAATAGATCTGTTATTATCCTATAGGAGTAAGGGAAATGTGTATAGATCACTGTATGAGGATGATGTGTCAGGTAGGAAAAAGGCACAACAGTACCCCATGAGAGAAGTTCCTCCAGTTTGGAGGGAAGGTGATGCGAATGCAAATCCACCAATTCTGCCGCATTTCCAACGTGTATGGGTACATGTTCCATGGAAAAGATCTGAAGTTTTAGCTCTAAAACAGACATTGCCTGATCCTCGTAAAAACCCTGCTGGGTATTATAAGGAGTTATCACAGACTGCCAGCTCATGTAAAATGAATTTAGCAGATGTAGACATGCTGTTTGGGAACGTCGTTCCACAGCCTTTATGGAGTAAGATCCGCCATACAGATCATGATCAAGAACTAGGTGACTCTTGGGCTAATATTGCTGCTACAGATGCTAGACAAGTTGGTGGTTCTAAACCAGAGACTTTAGTAGCTGAACTTCCCGGTAGAATTATCACGTACATGAAGACCTTAATGCCCGAGTTGCGTGTCAATTGGGATAAGTTATCTGCGTGCAAGCAGAAGAAAGATGAGAATGTGTCTGACTTTTTCACGAGGTTTGAAGAGACTTTCGTCGATCATAGTGGTCAGGATATGGCTACCGAGGGTGGCCAAAGATTGTTCGTAGACAAGTTCGTACATAATCTGCTTCCCGAACTGTGTAATAAATTGAAAGATTCAGAGAGTGCTTGGGCTGTTTCCACGTCAGCACAGATTTTAGCCACAGCCCAGTACTACGAAAATAGGCGCAAGGACGAGCTAGATAAGGCAGACAAAAAGACTAAAGATTTAAAGACCAAAGCTCTTCTCCAGCAAGCCTATCCACCTCGCACACCTAGTCAGCCCAATTATCAACGACCACAGCAGTATTCGAGAAACGCGCAAGGAAACGAGTTTTCCCATCAGCGTTTACCATACGGCCCGAATCAGTGTGCCGATTGCAAAGAAGAGGGTCATTTCAAGAATAATTGTCCAGCTCTGGCACAACGTCTGAATGGTGCCTCTGGAGCTTCTGGTGCACGAGGTAGAGGTGTTCAACAGGCTCCTAGGGGTAGGGGTCGTGGAAATTTCCCCCAGAATAACACTTCCTTTCCGCCTCGGAATTCCATGAATAGCTTTGATCAACAAAATAATGCGTCTTCTAGATCAGCTCAGTACTATGCTGATGACTATTACGCAGAAAACGAGAATGAGGGTAATAATTGCTAGGACAGCCATGGACAAAGAGAGGGAGTTGTTTCAGTTCCAGTAGATCAGAATGGACCTTATGTCGAGGTGATTACATCAGGAGTGTCAGAGCCATTTCTGCTGGATACTGGTGCTACGAAAAGTTTGATTATGCACTCAAAACTTCCTGGCGCACCTTTGTCTGGCGAAATGAATGTTTCAGTAGGTTTCTCTGGCGCCCCTGTTAGAAACCCGATCTCTAGTCCTATGGCCCTTTCTGTTGGCCCATGCGAATTAGAAGCACCCCTCATCCTTACAACAGGTTGTGGTGAAAATCTGTTAGGTTTGGATTTGTTAAAGAGATTATATGCGACTTTGTACTGTTCTCCTTGGGGAGTACAACTTACCCTTGGTAAGAAAGTGATTTCCCCAATGTATTTGTCAAAGGAAGATATTCCGACTGAATTGTCATCCCTCCCGGATATACTTTGGGCTACTGGTTCTAATGATGTAGGTTGTTTGGAGATAGCACCGTATGTCATAACGTTGAAAGCCAACGTTAGGTTGCCACGTATCCCCCAATACAAGATCTCTAGCGAATGTGAAAAGGCGTTGCTAGCGATCATTTACGATCTGATTGAGAAAGATGTCATTGAGGAAACAACAGGCAACATTTGTAACAGTCCTATTTTGCCTGTCTTAAAGCGTACTGATCCTTCACAGCCTCCTGTATACAGATTCGTGATTGATCTTAGAGAAGTAAATAAGATCGTTGTACCGCAGTTTCCAGTCGTCCCAGACATTACTGCCTTATTGACAATGGTTCCAGCTTCAGCCACTTGGTTTTCGGTGATTGACCTGAAGAACGCCTTCTTCAGCATCCCGATCGCCGAGGAGACCAGAGACATTTTTGGCTTCAATTTAGGAGGACGAAGCTTCTGCTTCAAACGCGCTCCTCAGGGCTACTGTGAGAGTCCATCCATATTCACTCAGGCTCTGAAAACACAACTCGATACGATTGTTCTATCTGATGGTGCGACTCTGATTCAGTATGTAGACGATCTACATATCGCTGCAGATACTGAAGAAATTTGCAAGCAAGCAACACTGTTGTTGTTACGTCATTTATGTGACATGAAGCATAAAGTCTCCCTTCCAAAATTACAATTTTGACGACAAGAAGTGACCTACTTAGGTCACATCTTATCGAAGGAGGGAAGGAGACTGACCCCAGAAAGAATACAGGTAGTCGCAGGATTGAGTGCCCCAAGGACACAGAGAGAAGTTCGGGCTTTCTTGGGCATTACATCGTACTGTAGACAATGGATACAGAATTTCTCCCTATTGGCCAAACCTTTGCTGGCACTACTCTGCAAAGACACACCCAATCCTATGCCTTGGTCTGACGATTGTCAGACAAGTTTCCATGAGTTGCGCGAAGCATTGTGTTCGGCTCCTGTGTTGGGCAACCCCGACTACAGTAAGCCTTTTACGTTATATGTCCATGAGAAGGAAGGTTGCGCATTATCAGTACTGACACAATACTTTGGAGACAAACAGCGCCCATGCGCGTATTTCTCAGCGACTCTAGTTCCGGTAGCTAAGGCATTACCAAGTTGCTTGAGGGCCACTGCTGCAGCAGCCATCTGTATTCGACAGTCCGCTGGGTTAGTCATGAATAATACACTGATCATTATGGTCCCACATGCAGTGGACATTTTACTGAACAGAACGAAGACGCAGCATTTAACTAGCGCCCGACTGTCCAGCTATGAGCTGACACTATTAGCGAGCCACATACACATAAAGAGGTGCGATACACTTAACCCCGCCACGTTATTACCTATTCCGGCAGAGACAGATGAGGTTGAAAAACACGATTGCTGCTTTAGGACAGAAGAAGAGACAAAAGGGAGAGTAGACTTGCAGGACACTCCCCTTCCTGAATGTAATGATACTCTATGGGTTGATGGTTCATGCTTCAAGTTGCCAAATGGTGATACGACTGCAGCATATGCTGTAACAACATTGCACACTATTGTAGAGACCGCACGCATCCCCCAGAATTCCGCGCAAGCAGCAGAGCTAATAGCGCTTACAAGAGCATGTGTGTTGGCAAAAGGAAAGCGAGTGAATGTGTATACTGATAGCCAATACGCCTTTGGCGTAGCCCATAGTTTCGGACGATTGTGGCGTGAACATGGGTTCCTGACGTCACATGGTGCAAAAATCCAACATGGTCAGCTAGTTAATGAGCTCCTCGAGTCACTGACCTTGCCGCTACAAGTTGCGATTGTAAAGTGCAGTGCACATAGAAAGATTCAAGATGATGTTGGTCGTGGGAATGCATTTGCCGACGAGGTCGCGAAAGAGACTGCAAGGAACACAATGAGTCGGATGTACGTTGTAGGTCCGGCGAGATGGATTACTGACGTGGGTATGTGTGAGGACACTATTGAAAGTGTGAAGTCTATACAATCCGATGCCACTGAGAAAGAGGTGAATGAATGGAGAGAAAGCAAGGGAAGATTGGATGCGAATGGTTGTTGGGTCGAATTGTCAGAGCACCAACGATGGCTGTTACCCGACGCATATGTGCTCGCAGTGGTGACAATGGCCCATGGAATGGCGCACATCAATGTAAAAGGAATCTGTAAACTGTTGGCCCCAGTATGGCAGAATAGTGGTATCCCGAAATGCACAGAGAATTTGGTCAGGAACTGTATGGTGTGTTTGAAGTACAATCCCGGTAGGGGAACCCCAACTCCAGCGGGGCATTTTACGCCTCCAACGTACCCATTCGAGGTTTTGCAGCTCGACTTCATCCACATGGAGTGGTGCAACAATCTGAAATACGTGCTTGTTGTTGTTTGCGCTTTGTCCAGGTGGGTGGAAGCGTACCCCCTCAAGGACAACACTGCCTTGTCAACTGCCAAAGCCCTTGTCAAGGAATTCTTCCCTAGGTTTGGGATGCCTAGAATGGTCTGGAGTGATAATGGAAGTGAATTCGTGGGACGGGTGATGAAGAGAGTGTGCGAATGTCTAGGCATCCACCAGAAATTCCACGCTGCAAACCACCCCCAATCAGCAGGTCTAGTAGAGGGCTATAACGGCACCCTAAAGCTCAAACTAGCCAAGATCCAAGCCAGCACAGGCCTTAAATGGCCTGACGCCTTGCCTTTAGCACTCCTATCTACCAGAATGATTGTCCATTCTAGACTGGGACTTAGCCCACACGAGATCGTGTTCGGGCGCCCAGCAAATATATGGGGGGTACCGAGGCCCAGAAGGCTCAGTGAGATAGAGCACCCTGTACTGCTTGATTATTTACACGAATTGACAACTAAACTGCATATTTTACATCAACAGGTCCACAGCTCCTCTCCACCGGCGTCTGATGATCCAGGCCACGCCATCGAACCTGGCTCCTGGGTCCTAGTCCGGAACTTCAGGCGAACCAAGAACGAGGAGCCTCGTTGGACCGGACCTTTCCAGGTCCTGCTATCTACCCGTTCTGCAGTACGTGTCCACGGAAAAAAACATTGGGTGCACGGCGCCCATTGTAAACGGGTCCCACTGCCCCTTCCATATGACCGGTGGGTCCAGAACGGAATCGCTGACTCTGAGACTGAAACTGTACCTCACTTTACACTCTTCAGCGATGCACGACTAAAAGGAACTGGTACAGAAAAGGAGAGTGATCGTATTTTGCAAGGATTTGTGCCACCGTCAATGCAGTTGGACACTACAGAACCTGAAACATTGTTTAAAGACCACACCGTACCTGGGAAGCAACGATATAATCTGAGGTCGAGAAAAAGGGACTAATAAAAAGTGCACTTATGTAACTCTCTTTCCCCTAAGAACTATTTTTGATTTCACAGCTCTCTCGCCCAGGGAACTTGCTCATTTTTGATTTTCGAACCGCCATCCGGTTCTGCTGCTAGGGCCGCGGTTGAAGTCTGAGGAGTGCAGCTGGGGACGCCTAGGTCAACGGTTCTGGTCGGTCTGAGGGAATTACCCCGGACTGGACAGAGCGCACTTCTTGGCAGAATCAAACTCCCACCGCGGGCAGCAACCAGAGGATGGAGATCCCGAGGGTAGAGAGACCTGCCAGACCCATGAACTTTAAAAAGCAAATATGCACCGTGATGGCCAAAAAGAGATTCTTGATAGTATGTATTCTACTGTTGTGCAGCATAACGATGTTCTTGATTAGCTTTACTCTATCCACGTTCCAAGTTACCCTTGTAAATAACACTCAGCCCACACCTCCTCCTACTGTTCCCACACACTCCTTTCACCCTTTGCCTGAACACGAGTCCGCCAGAAGACTAGAATTTGTAAACAACTCATTCATCCAGCTCCTACACCAGCACCAGTCTGTAATGAACACATCGAACGGTTGGATATGTGGACTTATGCCGCACACAGCCGATAGGGGCATCCCGTACTTCGTCCTGCCATTCAGTTACTATGGTTCTCTGTGGGCTTTCCAGACAATGCTCCTGTTTGCCATAGAACCATATCCCCCGCGTCCCATAGGGAGCAATGTCAGCAACAAGGCACTAGTGGCAGGAATACGAAATATGAGCAGGGATATTGACACGTCTCGGACAATTCCCAAAGATGAGTTTACCCCGTACAGTAGATGGAACAGCACTCGGTATGGGATTTCTTTGAGTAAGAGCCAGAAATCGAAGAAATCCTCCCTAGTTTGGGTAGTACCCCACCGAGGTCACCTATGTCTGCAAGGTATTGGTAGGGATCCCAAAGCACAGTTGGGGAAGAGCGTGTGCACGGAAACGTATGTGTTCGCATCCCGAACTTCCCCTCCATTCTCGGCGGCTAAGGGTACATACTTCGTCTGCCATGACAAAGCATACACATGGTTGCCCCCTGACTTCTCGGGCACATGTTTCATCTCGTTTCTGCTGCCACCCACCTACACGGCCGGGGCAGATTACCATCGGACAAGGACAGTTAGGGGTGTCGTGAGTCAAGACGACACTGCGGGTCAAGAGTTTGGGGACTTCGCAAAGGGTTTTCTGCCGTTTTGGGGGCCTATGGTGAACAGCAGGAACATCCGCCAGTTAACAAGGGTAGTTGAATCCGCCGTGACTGAGACGGCCGGTGCCCTTAGTAACCTGACTGCGAGCTTCAATCGGACAGACTTATGACCCTTCAAAATCGGATTGCCCTAGATGTCATACTCGCAGACCGTGGTGGTGTATGTAGAGTGATCCAATCCAGTTGCTGCATTTTCATCCCCGATAATGCTCTGACAGTGTACCAGGCCATCTCCAAATTACACAAAATCTCTGATTCCCTTCAATTGGAAAAAGGGGATTGGTCCTTGCTCGGGTGGTTCTCGGAACTGATATCTGCCTGGGGATGGAAAACTCTGATCTTCATTGGGATGATCTTAGCCATTCTGTTTATGTTCTGCCTGTTTGTGCAGTGCGCTCCTGCAATATGTGGCCTTTGTGCTACTTCATGTGTAAGGAAGCCTGTGTCGAGGGACGAATTGAGCAACAGAATGATGCTACAGCAACATCTCCATGAATTCATCAATACAGATTTGGACTCGGATTAGCATTAGTTATTGCCTAAATATGAGGGCAAAAGGAGGGTCTGTGGTTCTGGAATTCCGGATCTTGCTGTAATATGGTACCAAGGTCCAACACTCGTGTCACAAAATGTCATCGTACCATGACGAATTTGGTATTGGCAGACCGGTAATGATTAGGACATTATCCCTGTGCATTTGCGTCATGATTGGGCGATGCTAACACCCCTAAATCATGGTTTCCGTTCCAAACCCTCGGACTCCATTTTGTGAACGGCATCCATCTTATGCCTTGCCCTCATATAAGTCAATTGATTACGGTCGAGCTTGATCTGAAAGGACACGTCCACCTTAGCTGACTTCCCCATGACCTGGCCGAACTGACTCTACCGCCTCCAGCCAAACCTGTTTGGGCAGCTCCTCGCCCAGTGGCCGAGTAAGATATCATCAAAGCACAACACGCCATAAACCATTCACCACCTACAGACCATGTTTTCTGCACACATAAACCTGTCCATGTTCCTTTTTTATGGCCAGTTTTATGACAAGGAGGTGCCCTGTTTTATTGGGGTTTTCATCGATATCTGATTGTAATTCCGGGCTGGGCTGGGTCATCTATCACAAACTGGACATCTAAAATATGGGTTGGCCGTCATGACTTCGCGTTTTGCTCTATTGTGTAAATATGTATATGACCATATCATAAACTCAAGAATTCTTGCCTGAAGTGTAAAACTGTGTATAAAAGGAGAAGGCTGGTTCTGTAAAAACGAACAGTCTCCTGAGAACTTACGGCCCGTGCTGTCGTACTTCTAGGACACATGTTACTTGGTTGCAGCCAATACAACTTGATCTTTGACTTCACCTAGAAGACTCTTGGTTTCTGTGGTCCGGAACAGGGAGAACTCAGAGGTCTTCGGGTGTGATCCCCTGGCACCTCCGGGTTCCTAAAAACCCGGAACCTCACTGGTGCCCTTTAAGGACAGCCCCATTGCCTCCAGATTGCAGAAAAGAAGTTGGGATTCTGGATCTGAGATCAGCAATTCCTTACCAACTACATGAGAGCTGAGAGGTGAGGGCAGTATATGGATAGTAAGTGTAGTGATATGGGAGCTAAAGCAGTAAAAAGACTATAGGGGATCTCAAGCAGAGGATAGAGAGTGAATGGTGAGAGGGGAATGAAAAAGGGCAAACGTGAGAGGGTGTGTGAAATGGTGAGAGGTAAAGGGTAGAGCATGGGGGTAAAAATGGATTTCAGCCTACTCTGTATGTACTCTTATTTCTCTAGACCTTTTTCAGAAATGTAGCAGCAAGTGGGACATTTTTTGCACATGTCCTAACTGGACATATAGAGCTCTGAGCTCATGCCCTGCTGCCTGGCCAGTGGAGGGGTAATACCCCAGGTCCACCGGGAATACTGAAGTCCGGCCTGACAAAGCATACTTATCCGGTTCCGTTGGCGGTGGGGTAGGTCTCTCTGTTGGATTCCTGTTCAACAAGGACACTACAAGATAGGTGTCCTTAGACCCGCCGGAACTGATGAGGCATGACTTTTGCATTTGTTGATCGTCCTCCACTTCTGTGGGCACTTCTCCCGCATTTTTATTTCTTGAGAGGTAGGTGTTCCCACCTTGCCATGGTGCGTAGATACATGTTACTTGGTCCTGAAGAATTGCCATTCGATCCTCCTGACGAGCAAGGCAAGAAACATGTTGACCCTTATAGTTACGAGTAGAGCATAAATATCCTGATCCAACACAGTAATATACACGCCACTCTCTCTTTTTAATCAGGCAGGGAACCTACCAGAATAAAGGTCTCTTATTGGATTCCCTGACCTGTTTTAATAACTACACGCACTCATTCACTACATCTACTCACATTAGGCCCCCTCACCCCCACGACACCATACGGCATGGAAAAAAAGATCTCCGCCAAAGAGCCCCACATTGGGTGCCCGTCTGGTATTGCAGCGCCGACCCGACGAGGAGCAGGCCCAATGATGAAGCATGACACCTAGCGGGCTGGGTGTGTGAGGGCCCTAGTTCCAAAAGGAGCAATTCCCCTCCCTGTTGTTAAATTAGTTGGACTACTCTTACAGTAATAAATAATCTGTCTCTCTCGCCTTCTCAGGACCCTTAAAAGGAACTGAGGGGCATATTACCAACAAGTAGCAATATTTATCGCTAAATAGGCTTAGCGGGAATTTTTTTTATCGCTGAGCATCGCCGGAATTTATCGCTGAGATAAAGTGCTATTAGCAACGTTTATCTCCAAAGCGATACATTTTCCGGCGATAGCGGCAAAATGCGTGAATATCGCTGAGAATACAGCGATATTCACGCATTAGCGATGAAATGCTCTTAGCCATGTTATCCACCTCCTATTGGATAACATGGCTAAGAACTGGTCTGGGCAGGTGTATTTGGAGATATTTGCGCTCAGCGCGAATTTTTCCATCGCTACGCCTGCCTTGCTAATAGGCGATAGCGATGTTAGCGACTGTTTTCAGTCGCTAACAGTTTGGGTACGCCCACTTTGCACGTCATTAGCGATAAATATCCCTACCATGCAAAGCGGGCCCAAAACCGCTCGCTATCACCTAAAAGCTGTCGCTAATTGCTGTTAGCGACAGCTTGCTAACAGGGCGATAGAATTATCGGCGCTTAGCGGCCGAAAATGGCCGCTAAAGCGGCGAAAATTCCCTATCGCCACCCTTGATAATATGCCCCTACGTACCCTCTTTTTGGTAGAAAAAGCATATTGACCCACAAGATAGTGCAGGCCCAATGTCTTGGAGTAAGTTCTGTGGCCGAGCAGACCGGGATGCATGAGAGGGAATGTATGGAAGAGAGTCAGATGCATCTAGCTCGGTATTGAGATGGTATGGATCCTTCCACCTTTTTTAGTACTTAGACATACATCATTCCATGCTGCTTGAGACTCCCTATACTCACCTGGCTACCTGCCCAGCGATAGGGCCGAGATCATGAAGAATTGAGGCTCTGGTGGAGGGCTGCTCCGACACTGTGAAACTCATCTGGACACTGGATTTGAGACTGCACAATTGGGATGATGGGGTGGGGGTACCAAGCCAGTCTGGACATCATTACTCTGTTTTGTGTTTTACAAACAAGTATTATTCTGGTAACAATTGGTGCTTCAGAGTGAAAGTATCAGTTATAAAAAGACTTATGGCCTACGTTTTCCATCCAATTAGGTTGATGTATTAGATTTCCACATGACAGAGCTTTAATCTATTTCTTCTTATTTTATTGGGGGTATTGGGGGTATTGTTGGCCATCTTACAGCAACCACACTAGATAAGTAGCTTCTAACAAAGCTGTTTCAACAATACCAGAAAATAAATGGTTAATAGAAGTCCTTTGATGTGATGTGACTTCCTGTGATATTACATCCTAGGCAATTTTTAGGGGCTCACATGTTGTGGTTCTGCCTGGGGCCCAAGAAATCCTAGGACCGGCCCTGGTGCCAGTGTATGTGTTTCTGTGGCACATACTTTTGTGATTGCATTGATGTTATGTTGCCATGATGTGGCATGTAGAGCTGTGGTGTGCTCATCCATACATTTATGTGTACATATATCTATGTGTCAAGTCAAGTCAAGTCAAAGAATTTGTATAGCGCACTACATACCCAGAGGGTTTCAAGGCGCTTAGGAAGGGGGGGGATTACTTGTCAAATATCCAGGTTTTAAGTTGCTTTCTGAATGCTAGGTGGTTCTGGGTAAGGCGAAGGTATGCGGGGAGTGAGTTCCATGTTCTAGCAGCTAGGTAAGAAAAGGATCTGCCTCCCATGGTGGTCTTGTTGTTGCGAGGTACAGTGGCGAGGGCTTGGTTGGAAGAACGTAGTTGGCGGGAGGGGGTGTAGAAGGACAGTCGTGAGTTGAGGCCTTCTGGACCGGTGTCGTAGAGTGATTTGTGTGCGTGGGTAAGCAGTCTGAAAGTGATTCTCTTATTGACGGGAAGCCAGTGGAGGTCTTTAAGGTGGCCAGAGATGTGTTCGTTGCGTGGGATGTCTAATATGAGTCTGGCTGAGGCGTTTTGGATTCGTTGGAGTTTCTTCTGGAGTTTTGCGGTAGTACCTGCGTAGAGGGTGTTTCCATAGTCCAGTCGGCTCGTGACCAGAGCGTGGGTGACTGTTTTCCTTGTGTCGGAGGGGATCCAGCGAAAAGTTTTTTTGAGCATGCGAAGAATGTTGAAGCAGGAGGAGGATACGGCGCTGACTTGTCTGTTCATTGAAAGTGAAGAATCCAGGATGACGCCTAGGTTCCGTGCGTGGTCTGTCGGGATGGGTGCTTTTCCGAGGTCTTCCGGCCACCAGGAGTCGTCCCATGCAGATGGGGATGTACCTAGGATGAGGACTTCTGTTTTGTCTGAGTTCAGTTTCAGACGGCTTAGTTTCATCCATTCGGCAACTTCTTTCATTCCTTCGTGTAGGTTAGTTTTGGCGGTGCTGGGGTCATTGGTGAGAGAAAGGATCAGTTGCGTGTCATCTGCGTAGGAGATGATGTTGAGGTTGTGTTGGCGTGCGATGGCTGCGAGGGGGCTCATGTATACGTTGAAGAGGGTGGGACTGAGAGAGGATCCTTGTGGTACGCCGCAGATGACTTCAGAGGCCTCTGACGTGAATGGTGGAAGACGGACTCTCTGGGTTCTTCCGGTGAGGAATGAGGTGATCCATTCAAGTGCTTTTCCTTGGATTCCGATGTTATTGAGGCGTTGTAACAGTGTTTTGTGGCAAACTGTGTCGAATGCTGCAGAGAGGTCAAGGAGGATGAGGGCGACGGTGTCACCATTGTCCAGTAGAGTTCGAATGTCGTCTGTAGCTGCGATGAGGGCGGTCTCAGTGCTGTGTTTTGCTCTGAATCCGGATTGTGAGGGGTCGAGGGATTTGTTGGCTTCGAGGAAGGCGGCGAGCTGGTTGTTGACAGCTTTCTCGATGACTTTGGCCGGGAATGGTAGGAGCGAGATGGGGCGGTAGTTTTTGAGTTCGGTGGGGTCCGCTGTGGGTTTTTTCAGAAGGGCGGTGAGTTCAGCGTGTTTCCAGTCTGCCGGAAAGGTGGCGGAGATGAAGGAGCAGTTGATGACGTCTCGGAGGTGCGGTGCTATGACGGAGTCTGCTTTGTTGAAGATGTGGTGAGGACATGGGTCTGTGGGAGATCCTGAGTGAATGGAGTTCATTAGGCGGATGGTGTCTTCAGTGGAGATTGGGTTCCAATCGTTAAGGGTGTTCGCCGGGGGAGGATGATCAGCAACTGGTAGGGTGGGTTGGTTTCCGGGTTGGTTGTCAAAGCTGTTGTGGATGTCTGCAATTTTGTTGTGGAAAAATGAGGCTAGGGAGTCGCAGAGGGTTTGAGAGGGGGTGATGTCGTTGGAGTTGGCCGAGGGATTGGAAAATTCCTTGACGATGTTGAAAAGTTCCTTGCTGTTGTGAGCGTTGTTGTCAAGTCGATCCTTGAATGCTGTTCTTTTGGCCTTTCGGATTAGTTGGTGGTGAATGCGGGTGGCGTTTTTGAAGGCGTCCTTGGTGCTGGTGGTTGGGTCTTTTTTCCAGGTCTTTTCAAGGGTGCGGCAGAGTTTCTTGGACTTCTTGAGATCATCGTTGAACCATTTCTACTCATACCTTTAAGATGGGTCTGTCCCTGTATTTCTAGTTCACACTGTGGATCCAAGATGCTGACATTCCCTCATTTCCCATGTTCAGCATGCTACAGACCACGTTCACATTACTGCACCTTCGCTTTGTAGTCACTTTAATGTGTAAGGGTAGGTGTGTGACTTACCAGTCGTGACATCCGCGACAGTTCGGATTCTCAAATTCATCGATTATGTATAGTAGTGGGATGACATGCGCTATGGGCTCCAAGGTTGCACAGGAAATGTGGTGGAAAATGTGTTATGTTATTTTTAGGCCTTATGAGCCTCCCCTTCCGCCAGCTTGATGGGGTGGACAGACACAGGCAGGCTGTCAGAAATGCGCATCGGAATAGGGCGCGCGGTTCCAGGGCTGGACCGTGCTCCGATCAGCTCCATTGGACCTCGCCGACAGCTTCGCAGCTGGATTTTACTGTTGGAGTCAAAAGAACTGCATCGGTCAGTAAGCTATGTGTTGTTAAGCATCATAATTCAGCGGTCTGAGCGACCGCTTCCGACTTGACATCGGCCGGTCAGACTGACCCCGACAAGACCGCGGAGGCACTTCCGACCGACATCATAATCTACCCCTTATTGGTGAATATGTAAATGAATCTGAACATGAAACCCATTACAACCTTTTTTTTAACAACACCTGACACTTGGGAAGAAGTGAAAAGGTGCCAGTAGGACATTACAGAGGAGAAGTGTGGCTCACCGGTTAGAGGAGGCAGACCCAGAAGCAGAGGTCGGCCCGGGACCAGGGTTCATTTCCCGACGCGGCAGGGTTTGGAGCCCAAATGTCCACGGACCTGATAATTCTCGCTTCGGTGCCTACTTGAATCAGGGGTTAACGCTCTGCAACTCTGGGCAATAGCTTGCTCAATCTCCACTACGGCCCCCGCGGCGGGATGCCTGGCTTTCACCTTGGGGGTGCCCAGCTGGGCTATCCCACAGGGAAAAACCAGGATGGGTTCCCAAAGCAAGCGCAGAGATACCCTTTGTGGTGATACGTGCGCTATATAAGAAACTAAATTTTTTTTAAACAGCAGGGTTGAGTCAGAACAGGTTGTGTTAAAAGAGAGCATGACATTTGGGTTTCGGCAGATGGTAGACCTGTATTGCCAAATACTTTTTTGTCCCCAATGGCTAGACATTTTCATGGATCCACATATGTTGGAAGGAATGCCATGGCCAGATCGTTTCAACAGAACTAGTGTTACCCAGAATTCAGATTGATGGCTGAAGTATTTTGTCACAGATGTGTTGTGAGCCCGCAGATGAAAGTATGGAAAATAACCACAGTGACATAAAGCCATATAGGAAAATCAGCAAGGCCTTTCAACAGGATGCAGCTGCACATCATCCAAATGCTTCTGTGCAACAGGCTGAGATTTGTCCTGGTGATTGTATGTATCTTCTAATGGGTTGAAACATACCCAGCAAGAAGAAACAATGGCTTCACGGTAGCTAAGCTGCTGTTGAGGGAACTGATCCCCAGGTTTGGTTTCCTGACTTAGCTGGAATCAGACCGCAGAACTCATTTCAATAGTGAGGTCCTGAAAATGCTGTGTGCAGCATTACAGGTGGAGCAAATACTACATTACAGTTATCGGCCTGATGCTTCAGGGATAGTCGAGCAGGTGAAAAGAACATTGAAGTGGCCTGCTGCTTTGCCCCTTGTGTAAATGAGTCTCCATAGCATTCCTGATTGGAGGACAGGACTGTCTCCACATGACATCATCATGGGTTGAGCAAAGAGACTGCCAGCAGTGCCTGCAAATGCACTTGTGAACATTACAGATGACATGATTCATTCTTGATCATTGCAAAAGACTAGCTGATGTGGTGCAATCTGTGACTCACCAGGTTGGAGTTGCTACTGCCCAACTGCATCAGGAGCAGTGCCATGACCTCATTCCCCGTGACTGGGTCTTAGTGAAGAAGCACATTGTGAAAACATGTCTGTAACCTCGATGTACAGGTCATCCCTGTGAAAAACACTGCGGTTAAGTATGGTGGTCTCCCCAACTGGATCCATGCGGCCCATACTCTGAGTGCAGTATCCCCCTGATGATGTGAAAGTACCTATCCCAGAGCCACATAACACAACTGAAAGGTAGCAGGAAAGGTAGAAGTTGAACAAGTCACAGAAAATCAGCAAGAACCTGAAAAAGCACATCCTTGGCCTGAGGGGGCTCTTTTTGAGTCAACATCTGAGTTTGAGACTGGAGAGTCTTGGCCTGTGGCATTGACTGAGCCAGATTCAGACCCTGATGAATCATCTAGTGCTGTGACAAGCCTAGTGGCAGCTGGAGACAGTTGGCCAAGAAGGCAGGCCAGAGAGAGTCTAAGTCTGCCGGCAGAGCATACGCCCTGCACTATCCCAGAGGATACTAAGGATTCTGGTTTGAGTGGCAGTGAAGTTGAACGATCTGCATTCAGGAGACCAAAAAGGGTTAGGGTACACTGTCAGTTCCCCTGAATGAACATACTTTGTGGCAAATGACAGCAATAGGGGATTTTGGGATTTGGAGAATAACAGTGAGATTCCAATTGAACCTCCGTGAATTTAAGATTGTGGTTGAACTGCATTTTGAATTTGCTCTGCCAATGAATAGACTGACATGATTTACCCCTGGCACAATCTCTAAGCTGAACTTTGATCTGTGCTTTTATTAGAGACAATTGAATGAACTTTGTTAGAAAGAATTAAAAAGATTCCACAGGCCCAAGGCTATAAAAGGAGCATAAGGGTGCCATTTCAAAGAAGACAGAGTATGGTTAAGGAAGACTCACAAAGTCTTCTTAAACAATTTCAGCACATGATTTATGAACTTTGTTTTGCCATGTGCACAAATAGACACATGCAGAAGAAAGCCATTTGCTGCTATTTTCTACTCATCAGTCTGCTTTTAGTGAAGTTATGGAAACCAGTAACTCTAATAGAAATAGGCTTAAGTTAGCAGGTGTACTGATAGCCGCAATTGTAATACTACATTTTTAGCTTCTAAAATTATAGTCACCTAAACTTCCCAATTCAGTTTTAACATAGATTTAAGACTACACCTGGAACCCGATTTCTACTGACAGTAGTTTGCATACATTTGATTTCAAGACATTAAGTGTAGATTTGTCAAGGGTGGATTATTCCTCAAATACTTATGAATATATTGACACTATGGATGCAAAGGACTGCTACGTCAGTAAGCAGTTACCTGGGGAAGGGATTACCTACCATCATATTCCTTTTATATATGGTATTACACGTAGCCTTTTAAGGAGTCTTTTATATGGAAAAGGCCATTTCCAGTATTCATTCTCAAATTATGAGTTAGTGGTATCTGAAGATGCCATGTTTGAGCATTTGAATCGTCACCCCAATGCCAAGGAGATAGATAGAGCTGATAGTTTCATTAAACTCATTGCAACATTATATAATGCTTAGGTTCACAGGCACAATTAACTTGTTCCTTATCCGATGTTGAAAATAGATTTCTGGATTCCATTGAAGGCAGGAGAAGGGCAATGGATGCCACATTTAAAACAGGAAAAGATCAAAAGTATAGAAATAGGAGGAATAAAGAAAAATCTGAAAATCAAGAATCAGAAGTTATGCCTGCATTAACTTTAGATTGGAAGCACAAGGGAAATCACAAGGGAACATTATGTGTGCTTAGAGGTAAGTAAATCTGTAGTCCACATTAAATTTATGGGAAAGAGTGGGTATGCAGTCAAAATATTGAGTTTTTTATTTCGACTGGACAGAATATCGACTCCAGAATATCGAGATACCAGTAATATCGAAGTTATTTTTATCGATTTCTATGTTTAGTTAAAAATATTGAAGTTAAAAATATCGAGTAATTAATATCGATTGTAAAAAATATTGTTTCTTAGTATTAGTAAAAAATATCGAAAATTAAAATATAGACTGTCAGAATATCGAATGTCAGAATATCGACAGTCAAAATATCGATATATTAAATGTTGATTGTTTATAATGTAGCAATATTGTTTTTTTACTTTAAAATAAATTATATGTTAGTTAATTTATTGTTATAAAATATAGAAATTTTTCATTTCTGAAAAAAAAGATAGTAAAAATGTATAATAATGTTTAGGAGTGGGTTGTGGGTTTTTAGGGGAATAGGGTGGGAAGTGTTTTAAAATATATAAATAAAAGTTTGTTTTAATTTAACATTTTTTTCAATTATAGCAATTATTGTTGAAATAAAAAAAAAAGTGGATAAAAATGTATAATAATTTTTAGGAGCGGGTTGTGGGTTTTTAGGGGAATAGGGTGGGAAGTGTTTTAAAATATATAGAAAAAATTACAATAAATGTTAAAATGAATGTACAATATTCTTAATAATAATTTAAATATTGAAATAAAATTTAAAGAAAAAAAAAAAGAAAAAAAGAAAAAATATCAAATTAATTTCAATTTAAATTTTCAATAAAAATTACAAAGAAGCGGGTTGTGGGCTTTTAGGGGAATAGGGTGGGAAGTGTATAAAAAAATTAATATTAAAATAAAAATTTAAATTGAATTTTAAAAATGTAAATAATAATTTCAAATTTTAAATCAAAATTACCAAATTAATTTCAAATTAAAATTCGAACTAAAATTATAAAGGATCGTGTTGTGGGTTTTTAGGGGTATAGTGTGGGAATTGTATTAAAAATTTAAATATTACATTTATTTTAAAAATGTATATTAATAAATTTAAATAATATTATAAAATTTACAAACAAAATTTATAAATTAATTTCTATTTAAAATTTCGAATATAATTTTAAAAATAAATTGTGTATGGCACTAATTTAGCTAATGTATATAAATTTAAAAAAATATATTTTTATTTTAATTTTGAGTATGGATTGTTTGTTAAAATATTGATAATAATAATAATAAACTTTATTGCGTGATTAATAAAAATCTTTGCAATGACTCTTTAAAAAAATTGGAGTAGATACATAATCAAGAGTTTTACAAAAACAGTTAAAAACAATAAAAGAGGGTAAAAAATATGGACGAAAGATCCGTGCAAACTGATGCAATACATTGTGTTTGTAAAAAAAGAGCAGTTCAAGGTTTACTGAGCCTATGTTAATCAAAAGAGAGTTTCTTAAGATGCAAAAGCAGGTCTTTTTAAGTCAAGTTCAATCGCTGGCCTCTGGGTTTTTTGATCGTGTTAACTGTTTTCATGAAGCGCACTAGACTGCAGGCTAATTGGATATCTTCTCCCTTGAAGCTGATCAACAGGGCTTGTCTGCGAGTTTGCACACCATTTTGATTCCAGAGCTGTGTTAGTTTGCCCCTTCGGGCACTGTCTAGAGTTTTGCAGCTACATAACAAGTGCAGAACGTCCTCCTTTGGATTTTCGCAAAGCCTGCAATTGGAATTCGGTTCCAGGCATTTCCATGGGGGAAGATGTACTTTTGACGGAATTACCCCCACCCTCAGCCACAGGAAATATTGTTTTTTTGTTAATAAGGAGGAATAGAATTGGAATTTTGTTAATAATTACTGGAATTTCATTATAGAAATGTATTTAAAATGTTAAAAAACTTAAATTTAGGAAATATTTAGATAAACAAATTTACTTTTAACTGGTGTAAGTTATGATTAGATTTTGTTTTTGATTGGTAATAGTTAAATTCATTATTATTTAGTGTTTATTTTTTGGAATAGTTTGAAAAAAATGTATACATTTTTTAATATTTATTTAAAAATACAAAAAAATATTAAAAATTTAAATAAAATATTTATATATATATATTTTTTTTAAATTAACAAAATTAGGTTTGGATTTTTGATTTAGTATAGTAATAGTGTGGTAAAAAGTATATTATATTTGGTGCTCTAGGAATAGTAATTTATATGGTTATAGTGTCCAGCACCTTCTCTGTCTTTATACTTGGTGGAGTGGGAATAGTAATTTATACGGTTATAGTGTCCTGCACCTTCCCTGAGTTTATAAATGGTGGAGTGGGAATAGTAATTTATATGGGTTGAATATCCATCGCCTTCTCTGACTTTATACTTGGTGGAGTGGGAATAGTAATTTATATGGGTTGAATATCCATCACCTTCCCTGAGTTTATACTTGGTGGAGAGGGAATAGTAATTTTTATGGGTTTAGTGTCCAGCACCTTCCTTTACTTTATACTTGGTGGAGTGTGAATAGTAATTTATATGGTTATAGTGGCCAGCACCTTCCTTGAGTTCATACTTTTTATTTTTTTTAAACCTTTATTATGTAAGAAAAAGACAATTACAGACCTACAACCACGGAGGCTGGTCAGTCGCACAGAGCAATATCAACACCAAAGTACACAGCTCTTCAGCCAACAACCCGAGGGTCCGGCAGCGATATCTCGTGATCTTGTAAAAGCATGTGGTATAGTTAGGATTAGTGAAAGGTTTCACATTTTATATTTTATATAAATAAAACAACAAACAAAACACAAAGAAGATCGAGGCCTAACTGTGTGATAATTGGTCCGTCCCTTATGGCAGCGGGAGATGGGTGGAAGACATGCTACAATATGAAGGAGGAGAAATATTGGGAAGGGGAGGGGGGTACCCAGGGGCAAAACAATACAATGTAGTCGACAAAAGTTAAATATCGGGAACGCACAGTCAATGGGGGGGTGCAAATCTCTCCACAGTACGCATTCCATTGACCCCAGATCCTACCCCATTTCTTAGGTCTGCCCCAGGAGACATATACAGTTTTTTCCCTAAAAATGGACCAGTCCATGTTTTCTTTCCATGCGAGGAGTGATGGTGGCCTCTGAGAACCCCACAACTGGGCTATATCTCGCTTAGCGGCCATATTACCCAATGTGACCCATTGAGTTTGAGCAACATTACAGTCATTCGGCTCCCAAACATTCAAAAGACAACGTCTGGCCTCAGGCTATAACACAACACCCGTCACCTCACCCATAACCGCATGCACTCGGCGCCAGAACACCGCCACCTCCGGACATTCCCAGAGGATATGCAAAAAGGTAGCCAACATACCACATCCACGCCTGCACAACCCATCCACAGAGAAACCCATAAGTACCAGTCGTGGGCCCGTGATATACACCCGATGCAATATTTTAAGTTGCACCAGCCTAAGTCGTGCCGGAATAGCGACCTCTTTGGGGGAAGATATCGCCGCCTGCCAGTCTTCATCGTCCAATTCTAGCCCGTCACTGGTTCAAGCATTCCGCAGTTGTAGAAGGAGGTCCGAGCGATCGTTAATCAGTTTCTTATAGATAAGAGATATAGTGCTGTCGAGGACGTACCCGTCAAGCACTCTATCCTCAAGAGGGGAGGACTCCGGGATCGCAGTACCAGCCGGGAAAACCGAGTTCAGCGCATGGCTGATTTGAAGGTACCGGTAATATTCCCTGTCACTCAGTTTATATTCCCGCTGGAGTACCTCAAAGGTCATGACTCTGCCCTTAGCCCAAAGGTCGCCCACCTTACTGATACCGATGAGATCCCATCTGTCAAAACCCTTCGACGTCCACAGGCTACCTAGTGCTTCCGCGGCGTACAAAGGAGTCGACTTAGTCAGTCTATCCGTCCATCCCGTGGCGGCGGTCGCACTTCCCCAGACTCGCACCGCAACTGCATTAGGGCCGGTGAGGTGTTTCCGGTCGGCTCTAGAATAGAGCGCTCGATTATAATCTCCCCCGGGCAGTTGCCATCTGTCCATCTCAAACGCAGGGTTTGGGACAGGGCCGTACATAGCGTGGTTCACAGCACTCAACTGGGACGCCCAGTAATAGCGTTTGATGTCGGGCAACGCGATACCTCCATCATACCAGGGCAAAGTCAATTTCGCCAATGCGATACGCGGTCGCCCGCCCCACAACAACTTCCTCTGCAAGCCCTCGATCTCCCGAAAATAGCTAGCAGGTACCAAATCAAGCGTATTTTGAATGGCATACAGGAAGCGGGGGAGAGACATCATTTTGAACAGGGCCGCCCTTCCCGAGGGGGAGAGTGGCAAGCCACACCATGCAGCAACATCCGACCGAAGCCGAAATGAAATATAGATCCCCAAGTATTTAAAGCCAACTTCAGAAACCGGTATCGGACAATTGCGGGAAAGAAGAAGCACATCATCTGTGAGTGGATAAATACAGGACTTGGCCCAGTTAATGACCAAACCGTAATTCCTCCCAAAGGAGCGCCACACATCAAACAGGACCCCCAATGACTTACGAGGAGAGGTAAGATTCAGCAATATGTCATCGGCATAAAGCGATACCCGGTCCTCGAAGTCAGGTGACCATCGGATGCCCTTAAGCGACGGTTCCCAACCTAGCCATGCGGCCAGGGGCTCAAGGGCAAGCGCAAAGAGAAGCGGTGACAAGGAGCACCCCTGATGCGTTCCGCGTCCGAGGGTGAAGGGTTCCGAAGCCCTGCCATTAACCACCACCTGTGCCAGGGGCTGCTCATACAAAAGCTTAATCCACCCAATGAATTTAGGGCCGAAACCAAACTTAGCAAGGGCAGCCCACAAATATGGCCACTCCACCGTGTCAAAGGCCATCGAGGCATCAAGGGAAACCAAGATGGCCGGCTCCCCAAGTAACCCCACCCTCGCCAAGACGCCATGGAGGCGACGTAGATTGAGCGCGGTATTGCGGTGGGGTATAAACCCAGATTGGTCCGGATGGATCAAGTCAGCAATCACCGTAATCAGCCGATTTGCCAAAAGTTTTGCTAGAATTTTGGGCTCAACATTCAAGAGCGAAATCGGCCGATACGATGAGCAATGATCACGGGGCTTGCCGTCTTTATGAATGACCACAATAGATGCTAATCTCTGATCTCGAGGAAGAGATCCGAGATCTCGCGAGGACAGGAACATCCGACGAAGGTATGGCGCCATTTTGTCGGGGCATAGTTTATACAATTCCACTGGTATCCCGTTCGGGCCTGAGGCCTTTCCGGAGCGAAGTGAACGGATAGCGAGCGCTACTTCATCGGTGGAAAAATCCGCCTCCATAAGCTCCTTGTCCGAATCCGACAGGCTAGGCAAGGCGATATCACGAAGTAATAAATGTGAGTCCTCATACACAGCCTGAAAGTGCTGGGCAAAAACTTGGACTATATCAATCGGGTCCACGACACGCACGCCATCCATCCTTTCAACAACAGGCACCACCCGGTTCAATCTATCCCTTTTGTCCAAATATGCAATCAACTTTCCTGCCTTGTCACCAACATCATACAAACGCCCCTGTTGCTCCCGGTGCATCGCCTTGGCCGCATCAGTGACCAGCGCCTTGTAGTCAAATTGTTTCAGGGCCAGAGAATGCAACACCTCTGGAGTGACCCCGAACTCCATCTGCCTTTCCAAGTCAATGATTTCATTTTCCAGATCTACCACTGCAGCATTCCTACGCCTCCTCTCGCTGGCAATGAGGGACAAGACTTGACCACGAATTACTGGTTTATATGCCTCCCACAATGTAACAGGGGAGGATACCGATCCCTCATTCTCAGCGAAGTAGTAGTCCATACACTTCACCACCTCCGACCTGATCTTAGGATTACGAAGGTGCCAGGGGTTGATCGGAGCGATCCGGCCCTCGGCACCCAACTGTATGTCGACTGTAAGCCAAAGCGGAGAGTGGTCAGAGATCCCCCTGGCCAAATGTCTAATTTCCCGTACAGAGACCATCTGTGCTGCTGGTACAAGAATATAGTCTAATCTCGAGAGACTCCCATGGGCTCCCGAATAGAATGTGTACTGGAGCTGTCCAGGGTGCAGTTGCCTCCAACAATTGACTAGACCCAGCGTGTCCAGGAGCTTCCTGAGCCAAGGCTGTGCCGCAGGAAGGGCTCTTGGGGGGCTACGGTCTTCATCCCCACTAACTACAGAATTAAAGTCGCCACCCACTACCAGTATGCCATCAGGAAACCCCAGGACAACATCACCCAAGTCAGCAAATGTGGTGGCCTGCAGGCCAGGGGGGACATATACAAAATGGAGATCGTTTTCCCCTCCCACCGACCCGTAATAGCCGCATAGCGGCCCCTGTCGTCCAACACTATGTCATCTATCTCCAAGGGGAGGGAAATTCTTACCATGACCCCCACCCCTCTCGATCCGGAGGTAAACCCTGAGTGGGCCACCAGACGGTAGCCCCGTCTGTTCAGTGCGTGGCATGTATTTCCAACCAAATGTGTCTCCTGTAGTAAAATCACATCTGGGGCATAGCGTTTCAAGTATTGTAATACAATCCACCGCTTTATCCTGTCGCCAAGACCGTTGACGTTCCAACTCAGCACCCTAAGCTCTCCCCCCCATCCCCACGTTGGGCACCCAACTCCCCGGGCCGGGAACATGCACACAGGATAAAAGACAGAACATAGTGCAGCCTCGAACAAAATAAAAAGGAAAAGACCCCCCCACCGCCCCCAAAGAACCCCGAAAAACACCCCCCCCCACCCTGCACCCCTGCGGTAGACCAGAAAGCCACCCCAACTTGCAGTGTGCCTGTCGCCCCATTAAACTAACCTACAAGAAGAGAGAGAAATTCCCCAGAGGAGGAAGAAGAGACCCGATTCCCCCCACCCCGGCCATCCACAATATAAAGCAAATCTATCACAAGCCACTGCTATAAGTCCATGGTAATCTGCTTGCCGATGCAGACTCACTACTCCTGTTCAGACAGGCCACCCTCAGCACCTCTCGAACTCTCGCTGCTGGTGCGGTTTGATGGCAATGTGTCCAACCAGTCACTGACCACTTCGGGGCGCTCAAAGAAAAACGCCCGCTCCTCATAGTCGATCCTCAGGCGGGCTGGAAAAAGCATGGCGTACTTCAGTCCCATATCCCTGAGCCATCTCTTCACCCTGGTGAAACCCATGCGTTGTTTCTGCACCGCCTGGGTGAAGTCTGGATAGAAACTAACCGAGGCATTGTCAAATTTGGTGGGACCTGTAGTGCGTGAGGCTTGCAGGATAGCGTCCCGGTCACGAAAATTGAAGATTCTGGCGATGATAGGCCTCGGTGCGGCCCTCAGCTTGGGCTTCCCACCGGGAACTCTATGAGCTCGCTCCACGGTAAAAAAGTTGCTGAGGCCCTTAGGCATAAGATGTTTCAGGACCAGGTCCTCCACCAGAAGGTCCGTGGACACATCCGCAGAGTTCTCCGGAACCCCCACAATGCGGACGTTATTGCGCCTGGCCCGGCTCTCGAAATCCTCCAGCCGGCGGGCAAATAGGTCGTTGAAGGTACAGAGAGTGCGAACCTCAGCCTGGAGGTCCGAGACATCAGAGGTCAAGCTTGCAGTTTTAATGTCCAGGGACTTGACCCGTTCATTCGTCTTACCCAGGTCCGCCCTAATGAGGTTAACTTCGATCGCCACCGTGTCGATCTTCGCGGCGAGAGTTTCATATTGTTGGCCCATATCCGTACGAACACTGGTGATGGCGCCCATGATGTCCTTCAATGTCGGCTCTTCCGTTAAAGGAGTACCACCTTCGGCCCCCTCGAGAGCTTTGCTCGCTCCAGCTGGGGACCCTTTTGGGCGAGTGTAGCGCTCTATGGTCTGGGTTTGAATAACACCACCGCGATTCGTGCCCTTGGTGTTCCGCTTCTCGGCATCTGCTTTGCCCGCCATAGTGGGCGATGGACTCCTACGGAGCCCGTGGGATCTGGTCAAAATGATCCCGCTCTCGATGGTCTTCAAGGGCAAAAAGTCTAAGACCCAAAGCAAGCGTAGGATCCGTCGCAGGAACGAGAAGTTGTATGGGGTACTCGTAGAGCGCTGTCGACAATGACCCAAATCGAAACCGAAAGTACCACAGGGGCCGTGGGCGTGTCCCACGGGCCGTTGTTGTTGAGTTACCACCTGGGTACCTCGGGGACTCAAGTCCGGGGATGGTCTGCGATGTAGGCCGCAAACTTCAGGATGCAGCAAGTCCAGTCTCGGCGGCCGATTTGAGTTCTGAAAAAAGTTCTTAGGATCAGCAGGGCATAAGCAATAAGTACCCGTCGTTCAAATCAGGATTTGTGGCAGGATAGATGCGGGAGGCGAAGAGGGTCTCAGGAGCCCTTTGCTCATGCGTCCATCTTGGAACCGCGCGAAGCTCCTCCCCCCTTGAGTTCATACTTGGTGGACTGGGAATAGTAATTTATATGGTTATAGTGTCCAGCACCTTCCCTGAGTTTATACTTGGTGGAGTGGGAATAGTAATTTATATGGTTATAGTGTCCAGCACCTTCCCTGAGTTTATACTTGGTGGAGTGGGAATAATAATTTATATGGTTATAGTGTCCAGCACCTTCCCTGACTTTATACTTGGTGGAGTGGGAATAGTAATTTTTATGGGTTTAGTGTCCAGCACCTTCCCTGACTTTATACTTGGTGGAGTGGGAATAGTAATTTATATGGGTTGAATATCCATCACCTTCCCTGAGTTTATACTTGGTGGAGTGGGAATAGTAATTTATGTGGTTATAGTGTCCAGCACCTTCTCTGACTTTATACTTGGTGGAGTGGGAATAATAATTTATATGGTTATAGTGTCCAGCACCTTCCCTGACTTTATACTTGGTGGAGTGGGAATAGTAATTTTTATGGGTTTAGTGTCCAGCACCTTCCCTGACTCTATACTTGGTGGAGTGGGAATAGTAATTTATATGGTTATAGTGTCCAGCACCTTCCCTGAGTTTATACTTGGTGGAGTGGAAATAGTAATTTATATGGGTTGAATATCCATCACCTTCCCTGAGTTTATACTTGGTGGAGTGATAATTTATATGGTTATAGTGTCCAGCACCTTCCCTGAGTTTATACTTGGTGGAGTGGGATTAGTAATTTATATAGTTATAGTGTCCAGCACCTTCCCTGAGTTTATACTTGGTGGAATGGGAATAGTAATTTATATGGGTTGAATATCCATCAGCTTCCTTGATATTATACTTGGTGTAGTGGGAATAGTAATTTAATGGTTATAGTGTCCAGCACCTTCCCTGAGTTTATACTTGGTGGAGTGGGAATAGTAATTTATATGGGTTGAATATCCATCACCTTCCCTAAGTTTATACTTGGTGGAGTGGGAATAGTAATTTATATGGTTATAGTGCCCAGCACCTTCCCTGACTTTATACGTGGTGGAGTGGGAATAGTAATTTATATGGTTATAGTGTCCAGCACCTTCCCTGACTTTATACTTGGTGGAGTGGGAATAGTAATTTATATGGTTATAGTGTCCAGCACCTTCCCTGAGTTTATACTTGGTGGAGTGGGAATAGTAATGTTTATGGGTTTAGTGTCCAGAACCTTCCCTGACTTTATACTTGGTGGAGTGGGAATAGTAATTTATATGGTTATAGTCTCAAGCACCTTCCCTGAGTTTATACTTGGTGGAGTGGGAATAGTAATATATAGGGCTATAGTGTCTAGCACCTTCCCCGAGTTTATACTTGGTGGAGTGGGAATAGTAATTTATATGGGTTGAATATCCATCACCTTCCCTGATTTTATACTTTGTGGAGTGGGAATAGTAATGTATATGGTTATAGTGTCCAGCACCTTCCCTGAGTTTATACTTGGTGAAGTGTTGAATAGTAATTTATATGGGTTGAATATCCATCACCTTCCATGAGTTTATACTTGGTGGAGTGGGAATAGTAATTTATATGGTTATAGTGTCCAGCACCTTCCCTGACTTTATACTTGGTGGAGTGGGAATAGTAATTTATATGGGTTGAATATCCATCACCTTCCCTGAGTTTATACTTGGTGGAGTGGGAATAGTAATTTATATGGTTATAGTGTCCAGCAACTTCTGTGAGTTTATATTTGGTGGAGTGGGAATAGTAATGTTTATGGGTTTACTGTCTAGTACATTTTCAAAGTTTATAATTGCTGAAGTGGGAATAGGAAAAGATTTGCAGAAAAATATTTTTTTTATACTAGAATAGTACAAGAATTATTTATATAAAAATAGGAAAAATATAGTAGTAATTCTAATTAATGTAACTTTACTAATTAATTGATATATAAATCCTAATAATTATTAAATATAAAAAATCAACTCAAAATATTAAAATTATTATTTAATTATAATTTTTTTATACAAAAAATTAGACATACACAGGGTTAAATGGAACAATTGAAATACAGTTTATTGAAATGGAAGAACAAATGGGAAGTGGATTTTTTTTATTAGCAGTATAAATTAATAAGTAGATACTGTTTATGATCACAAAAAATATAGCAAGTAAATATATACATTTATACAAAAAAATAACAATTGGATTTAAATAATGTTTATGTTTATTCACATTTATTAGAACTGTAAATTTGATAAACAAGCATAATAACATAGTGTACATTTTATTTAATAACAATTATTTTAATCACATACAAAATATAACAATTTAAATAATAAACATGTTGAAAATAATTGTTATATTTGTTGTACATACATTTTTTCATCTTTTACAGTAGAGAACAGTGATAGATACATTTTTATAAAGTTTTTACAATAGTAACATTTTTGTGGGTTACAAATTGGGAATAGGTTAACTTAGAAATCAATAAAATTAATATGGGAAATATTAATATTATTAATTTTTACATAGGTTAATAATTCAGAATATATTTTAAACAAATTAGTAATTTTCAAAATTAAAATTAACATATGTATTAACATAATGTTTTACACAAAGTTACATATAGAAGTAATTTTTACTTGTAAGATCATTACAAAGTGTACATTTAAAAAATATTTTCTTTTTAACAGTTAGTTAAATAACAGTGCAAATAATTTTTTTAAACAAAGCATATTTTATACATAATTAAAAAAATATTTATCAGTAATAACATATTATGTAAGGCTATGTTTATCATTTTAAAGTGTTCAAAAATAGAAATTAAATAGCCTTTTCACATATACAGGGACTATTTTTTTACCGCGTAATGGTATTTTGGCTCATTTGGTGATGGAACAGGTAGCGGTTGGATGCTGCTATGTATTGGAGAGGGTAAGTTTGTTTTCATTATTTTATAGGTTAATGAATTTATTTTAAGTGTATGTGTGGTGTGTTTAGGTTTAGTTAGATAGTATTATGTATACTAGATTGTGTTTTAGGTGTTAGTTAGAGTGTACGATATTTGGTTTTTACCGCCTTTCAGTTGTAGGTGTGTGAGGTATGCTAATATGTTTAAATGTTTGTAATGGATATGTTTAGAGCATAAATATGTGTTTTTATATATGTATGGGTGTATTTGTGTGGGTGGGTATGCATATTTCTATTTTTCAGGTTATCGTCGCGGTTTAATGTTTTGGAGGATGTCGATTTTTTTTTACAAAAGTTGTGTGATGAGTATTATATACTCTTATTTTTACACACATACTTTATTTTTTGGGTTTTCCAGGAGCGTTTATTTTTTTAAATTACTATTTTCGGGTTTTAAAGGGTACATCCTGTGGATTACATTGGAGAGGAGTCGCCATGGATTTGCTTGTATTTTTCCATTTTTTTGGGGCTTCCTTGGATTGTATGGATATTTTTAAAGTTTTGGTATGGATTGTTTGACCTTGGATTACGTTTCGAGTAGCTACGGAAATGTAAGTATTTAATTAAAATGTTTTTGGGTGGGAAATGTGTTTTAATTTGTTATATTGTTATGTTATATGTAATATTTGGTGATAAATTATCATCATACATTTAATATATGTTTTTAAATTTGTATTTGATAATTTAATTACAAATTGTTAGATATAACAAAGGAAGGAATTGTTATATTTAGAAGTGACTAATGTAGCATGTATATTTATGTTATATTTCATAGAATAGTTTTAGCTATCATTGACAGATATTCCAGTCCTTTGCTAGTTGGATAGAGGGTAACTTGACTTTGGAGTGTGTTATACTTTTTTTTAGTTTCTTTGCTTAATTTAGGTCCAATCAGGGTTACTGATTGCTCCATTCGGAGCTCTTGGTAACTCTGCTCTTTTTGTAAGGATTGTATTAATTTGTGAAGTGTAGGTGTCCCTCTGCCTGTAGTTGATTGGAAGGCATTATGCCATCCTTTAACTGCATTGTTGGTTTTAGCTTCCTTGTTTAGTGTGCTAAGGTAGACATTCCACCAGGCTATTTGATATTTTGGTTGTCTTCTATGGCCAGATCGGTGTAGCCTTCCTACCCATGTGTCCTCGAAGTAGTCAAGCATAGGGCTTAGTCTTTCTTCGTTTCTTTTATAGTAGGGGCTTTCTATTAATAAGTTATAGTGTTCTGCAACATCTGTCACAGGCACATAGGCTAGGGAAATTAATTTTTTGATTTGATAAGCAAAGGTGCTGTCTGTGGCGTATTGGATACTTAATGTTGATTTTTGTAGGTGTCGCCATATACATTGATTGAAATGATAGTAGCAACCCTGTATTGCTGTGTGTGGGTATGCTTTAAGGATGCTGTTAATCATTGCTTTCTCAAAGTCAATGATTATTCTTTGTGGAAAATAGTCATTAGTATGTTGTTTGACTTGGGTTAGTATTTCCTGATAGGTAGATTGCTGTTTGTTTGGTAGGAGGGCATATAGGAAGGGAATGTTTGCATTTTGGAAATGGCCGTGGATAGTGTACATTTGGTAAAAAGGTTTAGGACATACTGAAAAAGTACCGTCCATCATCCAAGTTTGATTCAGAAAAGGGGGGTGGTGATGAACAGAGTGTCTGAATTAAGCAGACCACTCTTACCCAGTCCAAAGATCAGGGCTTGATCCATCACCGTTATTTAGCTCACTGCACCATCCCAGCTCAGAACCTGGCTATATGCAAATCAGTCTGTCCCTGGTCCAGTGCATCATGGGAACAGGGCAGACTAAACTACCAAGCCAATTCTTCACCAGAAAGGAGACAAGCTACCGGGGACCGGTTTCTGGCATTTCAGCCATCGTCGGCCCGGCTTGCTTGAATCCTGATGGTGCAGTGAGCAAGGGACTCATGTCTGAGTATACCCTGCCACACCTATAGTGGCCAAAAACGATTCAGAAAAGGGGGTGGTGATGAACAAAGTGTCTGAATTAAGCAGACCACTCTTACCCAGTCCAAAGATCAGGGCTTGATCCATCACCGTTATTTAGCTCACTGCATCATCCCAGCTCAGAACCTGATTATATGCAAATCAGTCTGTCCCTGGCCCAGTGCATCATGGGAACAGGGCATACTAAACTACCAAGCCAATTCTTCACCAGAAAGGAGACAAGCTACCGGGGACCGGTTTCTGGCATTTCAGCCTTCGTCGGCCCGGCTTGCTTGAATCCTGATGGTGCAGTGAGCAAGGGACTCATGTCTGAGTATACCCTGCCACACCTATAGTGGCCAAAAACGATTCAGAAAAGGGGGTGGTGATGAACAGAGTGTCTGAATTAAGCAGACCACTCTTACCCAGTCCAAAGATCAGGGCTTGATCCATCACCGTTATTTAGCTCACTGCACCATCCCAGCTCAGAACCTGGCTATATGCAAATCAGTCTGTCCTTGGCCCAGGGCATCATGGGAACAGGGCAGACTAAACTACCAAGCCAATTCTTCACCAGAAAGGAGACAAGCTACCGGGGACCGGTTTCTGGCATTTCAGCCGTCGTCGGCCCAGCTTGCTTGAATCCTGATGGTGCAGTGAGCAAGGGACTCATGTCTGAGTATACCCTGCCACACCTATAGTAGCCAAAAACGATTCAGAAAAGGGGGTGGTGATGAACAGAGTGTCTGAATTAAGCAGACCACTCTTACCCAGTCCAAAGATCAGGGCTTGATCCATCACAGTTATTTAGCTCACTGCACCATCCCATCTCAGAACCTGGCTATATGCAAATCAGTCTGTCCCTGGCCCAGTGCATCATGGGAACAGGGCAGACTAAACTACCAAGCCAATTCTTCACCAGAAAGGAGACAAGCTACCGGGGACCTGTTTCTGGCATTTCAGCCGTCGTCGGCCCAGCTTGCTTGAATCCTGATGGTGCAGTGAGCAAGGGACTCATGTCTGAGTATACCCTGCCACACCTATAGTGGCTAAAAACGATTCAGAAAAGGGGGTGGTGATGAACAGAGTGTCTGAATTAAGCAGACCACTCTTACCCAGTCCAAAGATCAGGGCTTGATCCATCACCGTTATCTAGCTCACTGCACCATCCCAGCTCAGAACCTGGCTATATGCAAATCAGTCTGTCCCTGGCCCAGTGCATCATGGGAACAGGGCAGACTAAACTACCAAGCCAATTCTTCACCAGAAAGGAGACAAGCTACCGGGGACCGGTTTCTGGCATTTCAGCCGTTGTCGGCCCAGCTTGCTTGAATCCTGATGGTGCAGTGAGCAAGGGACTCATGTCTGAGTATACCCTGCCACACCTATAGTGGCCAAAAACGATTCAGAAAAGGGGGTGGTGATGAACAGAGTGTCTGAATTAAGCAGACCACTCTTACCCAGTCCAAAGATCAGGGCTTGATCCATCACCGTTATTTAGCTCACTGCACCATCCCAGCTCAGAACCTGGCAATATGCAAATCAGTCTGTCCCTGGCCCAGTGCATCATGGAAACAGGGCAGACTAAACTACCAAGCCAATTCTTCACCAGAAAGGAGACAAGCTACCGGGGACCGGTTTCTGGCATTTCAGTCGTCGTTGGCCCGGCTTGCTTGAATCCTGATGGTGCAGTGAGCAAGGGACTCATGTCTGAGTATACCCTGCCACACCTATAGTGGCCAAAAACGATTCAGAAAAGGGGGTGGTGATGAACAGAGTGTCTGAATTAAGCAGACCACTCTTACCCAGTCCAAAGATCAGGGCTTGATCCATCACCGTTATTTAGCTCACTGCACCATCCCAGCTCAGAACCTGGCTATATGCAAATCAGTCTGTCCTTGGCCCAGGGCATCATGGGAACAGGGCAGACTAAACTACCAAGCCAATTCTTCACCAGAAAGGAGACAAGCTACCGGGGACCGGTTTCTGGCATTTCAGCCGTCGTCGGCCCGGCTTGCTTGAATCCTGATGGTGCAGTGAGCAAGGGACTCATGTCTGAGTATACCCTGCCACACCTATAGTGGCCAAAAACGATTCAGAAAAGGGGGTGGTGATGAACAGAGTGTCTGAATTAAGCAGACCACTCTTGCCCAGTCCAAAGATCAGGGCTTGATCCATCACCGTTATTTAGCTCACTGCACCATCCCAGCTCAGAACCTGGCTATATGCAAATCAGTCTGTCCCTGGCCCAGTGCATTATGGAAACAGGGCAGACTAAACTACCAAGCCAATTCTTCACCAGAAAGGAGACAAGCTACCGGGGACCGGTTTCTGGCATTTCAGTCGTCGTTGGCCCGGCTTGCTTAAAGCCTGATGGTGCAGTGAGCAAGGGACCCATGTCTGAGTATACCCTGCCACACCTATAGTGGCCAAAAACGATTCAGAAAAGGGGGTGGTGATGAACAGAGTGTCTGAATTAAGCAGACCACTCTTACCCAGTCCAAAGATCAGGGCTTGATCCATCACCGTTATTTAGCTCACTGCACCATCCCAGCTCAGAACCTGGCTATATGCAAATCAGTCTGTCCCTGGCCCAGTGCATCATGGGAACAGGGCAGACTAAACTACCAAGCCAATTCTTCACCAGAAAGGAGACAAGCTACCGGGGACCGTTTTCTGGCATTTCAGCCGTCGTCGGCCCAGCTTGCTTGAATCCTGATGGTGCAGTGAGCAAGGGACTCATGTCTGAGTATACACTGCCACACCTATAGTGGCCAAAAACGATTCAGAAAAGGGGGTGGTGATGAACAGAGTGTCTGAATTAAGCAGACCACTCTTACCCAGTCCAAAGATCAGGGCTTGATACATCACCATTATTTAGCTCACTGCACCATCCCAGCTCAGAACCTGGCTATATGCAAATCAGTCTGTCCCTGGCCCAGTGCATCATGGGAACAGGGCAGACTAAACTACCAAGCCAATTCTTCACTAGAAAGGAGACAAGCTACTGGGGACCGGTTTCTGGCATTTCAGCCGTCGTCGGCCCGGCTTGCTTGAATCCTGATGGTGCAGTGAGCAAGGGACTCATGTCTGAGTATACACTGGGACAGGAACAGACTAATTTGCATATAGCCAGGCTCTGAACTGGGATGGTGCAGTGAGCTAAAAAACTGTGTTGGATCTAGCCCTGATCTCTTGACTGGGTGAGAGCATTCTGCTTAATTCAGAAACTCTGTCCATCACCACCCCTTGTTGTTAAATATTTTGTCCACCCTAAGCATGGAAGGGTATACTCAGATGTGAGTCCCTTGCTCATTGCACCATCAGGATTCAAGCAAGCCGGGCCGACGACGGCTGAAATGCCAGAAACTGGTCCCCGGAAGCTTGTTTCCTTCCCAGTGTAAGAATTGGCTTGGTAGTTTGGTTTGCCCTGTTCCCATCATGCACTGGGACAGGAACAGACTAATTTGCATATAGCCACGTTCTGAACTGGGATGGTGCAGTGAGCTAAAAAACGGTGTTGGATCTAGCCCTGATCTCTTGACTGGGTGAGAGTTTTCTGCTTAATTCAGAAACTCTGTCCATCACCACCCCTTGTTGTTAAATATTTTGTCACCCTAAGTGTGGAAGGGTATACTCAGATGTGAGTCTCTTGCTCAATGCACCATCAGGATTCAAGCAAGCCGGGCCGACGACGGCTGAAATGCCAGAAACCGGTCCCCGGAAGCTTGTTTCCTTCCCAGTGTAAGAATTGGCTTGGTAGTTTGGTTTGCCCTGTTCCCATCATGCACTGGGACAGGAACAGACTAATTTGCATATAGCCAGGATCTGAACTGGGATGGTGCAGTGAGCTAAAAAACGGTGTTGGATCTAGCCCTGATCTCTTGACTGGGTGAGAGTATTCTGCTTAATTCAGAAACTCTGTCCATCACCACCCCTTGTTGTTAAATATTTTGTCCACCCTAAGCGTGGAAGGGTGTACTCAGATGTGAGTCCCTTGCTCATTGCACCATCAGGATTCAAGCAAGCCGGGCCGACGACGGCTGAAATGCCAGAAACCGGTCCCCGGAAGCTTGTTTCCTTCCCAGTGTAAGAATTGGCTTGGTAGTTTGGTTTGCCCTGTTCCCATCATGCACTGGGACAGGAACAGACTAATTTGCATATAGCCAGGTTCTGAACTGGGATGGTGCAGTGAGCTAAAAAACGGTGTTGGATCTAGCCCTGATCTCTTGACTGGGTGAGAGTATTCTGCTTAATTCAGAAACTCTGTCCATCACCACCCCTTGTTGTTAAACATCATCCAAGTTTGGTATTGGTTTATTTTAGTCATGTTGTTTGCTGGGGCAAACAGAATAACTCTTTTATCTTTAGACTTGTTGTCATATATTATAAATGGTTCTTTACTGTGAGTTACGGAGAATTCAGGGGGAATGTGCACTTCTTCGAAAGTTGTTGGTGTGGGAGGAGTAGTTGAGGTAGCTCTTTTTTGTCTAGCTATAGTTCTTTAAGGGATTCTATAGATGGTAGTTGGCTAGAAGCATGTTGGGGCAGTACACTTAAATGTTGTTTCAAAATAGCAGTTGTTGGTTGATCAGTACTAGTACTAGCTTCTTTGAGAGAATCAAGCATTTCTCTAATCTCTATTTCAGTTACATTGGGTGGGTGATTATGTTCGTTAGTATAAGTAACAGTGGTCTCCTGAGTAATGGCTCTACCATAACATTTGCTAGAATAGTATTTTGTGCACTTCCAAAAAACGTTCATATCTTTCTGTTTCTCTTGTTTGTAAACATATCCCATATAACATAGAAGCATTTTCCCCTTTTGAGAATAAACACATTTTGCTCCTTCAGTCATGCTTGCCTTTTTTTGCTAGGAGAAATTAAACATCGAATATTAGGAAAGCTTTTAAATCATATATGTTGTATTATAATAATACAATTTAGTACATTTATTATTTACCTGTATATTTGTATGTTGATTTCAGGCGTTGCTTTTCTTCAAACTGTTCTTTTCAGGTGTTGCTTTTCTTAAAACTGTTCTGTTATTTAGTACCTGTGGAGATTTAGAAAGTGTGTTACAATCATTTTAAAGCAGTTATGTTTCTTTGGTTGTGCTCTGCTAGCTAGTTTGTACTTTGTTACCTGTCTATTAAGGTTGTAAGTGATGTTTTAAATTATATACTTACTTTTTATATTTTTTCTTAGAAGTGCAGATGTTGTGTAGGTCTTCTTTATTTTATTTTCCTCTGTAGAAATAAGAGTTGAAGTAAAAGATATGTTTTAGGTATTTGTTTCTTAAATACAGGTTTGAACATTTAGAGTTAGGTTTTGGATATATATAAAGGTGGTAGTACTTACTTTTGATAGGTCCAGTTGGTTTTCTTTTGAAGTCAATCAGTTTTCTTTCAGCAATACTGCAGAGTTTCCCCTTCCTTTTCTTTGGAGATTTTGACTGCAGTTTTAGCTGGTTTTAATCTTGTTTTTATAGCATTAGTTTAATTGTTTTTGAAAGTTTATTGGTTGTTTAAATGGATAGCTTATTCTTATTTGTGCATTTGATTTTTTTTTAAATTTTATGCTAATTAGTTTCCTTATATGGGTGACACCAATTACAATTTTTTTTATCTGTAAGGGACTTTTTTTCTATAGTTAATGCCTTTTTTCTCTTGAAAGTGCAAGAATGTTTATAATGTGCGGTAAGAAATGTTTTATAATTTGCAAAAGTTGTTTATGTGTTCTAAAATGTTTGTTTGATGTAAATGTTAATTTTTAAACACTTTGCAATATTTATTGTATGTTGTATATATATTTTATAAAAGAGGTTATGGTTATTTGTGATGAATATAATAATTATATTTAATTTAAAGGAGCATTTTTTATGTATTTTAAAAAATCGATGATGTTTAAATGACGATATATTTGCATTCTATATGTTTGCTATGTTTAACGTTAAGATGTGAAAATCAATGTTTTTAAATGTGATAATATTGTTGGTCGATATAGTTGTAGTCGATATGTTTTTGTAACTATATTGTGGTTTCAATATTTTTGTGTTTTCTTGTTTAAGTATTGGGAGTCGATATTTTTGTAGTCGATAATTTGTCACCGATATTTTGTCTAGTCGATATTCGGTCATTCGAGGTTATGTCACTGATTTGAAAGAGTGATTGTGATTGCATTGAATATGGGGAACATTGGCATTATTCATGTAAGGTCAGGATCCTGTTATTCCTGGAGTTTGTTATGTTTGTAGAGATCACACATGTTTTACATTGTCCTGAGGACGGTATGCCACATGTTACTTGCCTATAGTCTTTCAGACGATTCGTCATGTAGAACATTCAGATGATCCTGTCTGAGGATCGAAAATTAAAACGTAAAGAAGCAGTTGAGGTTCTGAAGTAGTTGGAGATATATTAGGTGCTTTGATTCCTTCTAAGACTATTACAAACTTAAAGGGAGATTTAAAGGTGCTCATGAAGCACATGGAAATGGATTTGTTGCTGTAGGCAAGTGGTTTGGAAACCTTGGAAGGGGAATATTTGGCTCCATTTAGAGACCCCTTGTGATAATTGTCCTTTGTTCAATCTGCCTGTTTGTAATCTTTAAGAGGTACAAGAGTATGAGGGCAAAAGAAATTAGCAGGAAAGGAGGGAAATGAGGAGCAAGTGAAAGGATATGGAACTAGAGAAAAGCCAGTGGAGATTTTAGGATGAATTGAAATACCTAGAACATTCTTGACAAAACTATGTTGAAAATATCAAGGTTTTGAGCTGGTCTCATCTGATAAGATTCATTCATTGATTGGGATGGCTACTATTGCCATCAGAGGGGGATTAAAGCACTGCAATTTAGGCTCCACCCCTCTTTCTAAGAGAATGCAGCACACATAGAAAGAGGAAATCGCCTCCATTGATTTTTTTTGTCTAGGAAGGTGTTCCTACAATCATCGCTACAATGCCGACACCCTTGCACCATGGCACAAGGGTGTCTGCATTGGCACAAGGCAAACAATTGAGCACCAGTGCAGGAAAAGAGGACAGAAAAGCACCTATCTGATAAATACGACACATTCCTGTACTTTCCTTTTGCCGTAGGGTAACGCTGCAGGAAGGCTTACGGCGCTGCCCTGCAGCAAAATATTGGAAGGTCTTGTGTGCCTTGACTCCATTAACATGTGTGAAACATTTAAATATATTAAAGAAATGTAATCATTATAGGGATTAGAGATTTATACAAGTGTACACTAATGTTCAGTTTAAACATGTACGCATGTATTCGTTAGTCATGTTTGTACACTTACACTTCAAGTTATACTTGCATATGTAAACATGTTCTCTTTTACTCACATTTTACATTTATTCTTCAAGTTACATGTGTGCATGTATAATCATGTATTTGAAGTGCATATTAAATGTTTAGTTAAACTTAGCCTGACTACAGGCCTCTATTGAAGTAGTGTGGCTCACTGGTTAGAGGCGGCAGACCCGAGAGCAGAGGACGGCCCGGGACCAGGGTTCGATTCCCGGTGCGGCAGGTTTCTGGACCAGGGTCAGCGGACTCGATAATTCTCTCGCCTCGGTGCCCACTCTGATCAGCGATCACACTCGGCAACTCTGGGCATTAGCTTGCCTCATCTTCACTAACGGCCCCACCAGACCGCCGGGGATGCCTGGTCTCACCCTGGAGATACCCATTAAGGGACCATCTCTCAGGGAAGCCAGGAAGGGTTTCGCAGCGGTCGAAGCGCCTTGGGACCCTCCGGGTAAGTAGTGCGCTATATAAATGCCTATACATACATATTGAAAAGCATTTTGCTTTGCCATGTTCTCTCTTTCTCTGCAGGTGTATTATCATGATTCTCGTTAGTTAGAGAAAGGCTTATTGTTTGTATTAGACTGTTATTAGAGAGGCTTGGAGGGAAAACTTGGCGGCAAATGTGGAGAATTATGGGTTGAAAGAGGCCTTCTGTTCATCATGTACCTGGACGAAAAGATACTCAAGGTTAAAAACTGCAGAGTGAGAGAAGAAAGATCCCCTTGGGTAAATTTCTTAACAGGATAGAACCTATCTTCAAGTAACAGTTACCCTAATGCACTCTTATTCTCATTCATCACTATCCACACATATCAAGATTAGACCATATGTAATAGGGAAACCACTATAACAATTTGTATTAAAAAATATATCACATATATTTATTGTTCACATTAAAAAATATCTAAATAAAAACGCAGGAATGCCCCGTCAATCAATACATTTGATATCACAAAAGTTTATAAAAACACAATACAATTAAAATATTTGTCACAATATGCATGAAAGTATAACAGGAGTGAGAGAGAAAAACTCAGTCTTAACAATTTACACATCCGTCATAATGTCGTATTATGGGCATGGAGATAAGCAATCTATAATTAGCTTTTTTTGCACCAATGCCCAATGGGCGGATTGTGTATCAAGATATAGCGTTGACGTGTTTCGATGGAAAAAACCTTATAGATACATCTTTCTCAAGACTCGGGTATAAGCACTCTGTATCTTGTTAAACATTTTCATGCAGACACCTGCTTCAAAAGGGGAGACTCCCTTAGTTGTACTCTTTCATAGTTTTTACGTTGGGAATATCAATAAAGACCCAGATTTTGGCGGGAACACCCTTTTCATAAAGAACTTCCTGGTTGATATAGCGGGGATCGCAATGGGCACAGTATACTTCTATTTCAAGGCTGATTGTATCTAGAGCACGGACTTTCTCTGTGTTTATCCTTTAGCAGAGGACCGGAAGTGTGGCAGAGTGACCGCTTGGTTCTGTTGATAATTCACCCTCGGACTGTCTTTTATCTCGTTGGGCCATATTATCGCTATCAGTCCCTTTAATAATTAGGGATCAGAGCTTGTGTGTTGCTCGGATATGCGGTCCTCTCCCTCGGGTCAGCCTGCGGTTACTCTACCACGCTTCCGGCCCTCTGCTAAAGGATAATCAAATCTGGGTCTTTATTGTCTCAGTTACTCCCATTTTTTCCTACACATCACTTTCCTCTGCTGTCTATGTTAAATTCTTATCCCATTTTCCACCCACATCTTTCTGAAATCTCCATCTGCATATCACATGCCTAAACTCTTCATTATATTATATTATGCAGTTTTGTAGAGCATACAATCATCCTGGGAGGGTATCCTGGTGCTAAGCACGTGTGAGTCTAGGCACACTAAGGCCTTGTGGGTCCACTCAAAAAACCAGGTCCTCAGCTTCTTGTGGAATCCAGTGTTAGAAGGAGGCTCTTATGTGTAGCGGCAGGTGGCTCCATGCTTTAGGAGCAATGTAGGAGAAGCCTAGAATGCCAGATCTGGTTTTCAGTATGTGTAGGATTTGTGCAAGTAAGAGTCCGGATGAGAGGAAGTGCCTGGAAGGTTCGTGAAAGCAGATGCGATTGTTGAGGTATGCTGGGCCGATGTTATGTAGCAACTTGAAAGTGTGAGTGAAGAGTTTAAATTGTACTCATTTGTAAATGAAGAGCCAGTGGAGCTCCTTCAGGTGTAGTATGATGTGAGTGTGATATGAGATATTGATAGTGATTCTGCTCATTGATCTCTGAATGTTCGAGCCTTTTGATAAGATTTTTGTTGATCCTGGCGTAGAGGGTGTCCCTTTAAGCCAGCCTGCTTGTGACCAGGTTTACTGACGGTTTACTGGTTGCTGATTGGGAGCCATTTGGAAACCTTCCTCAGCGTCTTCAGGGTAGGGAAGCATGAGGAGGTGACAGCATTGACCTGGGCAGAAATGTCAAGTTTTCTGCCGATGATGATCCCAAGGTTCTTGGCCTGGGTGGTGGGGGTCAGTCCTAGCTCTGTTGGCTATGGATGTGGACTTTGATGTTGTGCTCTTCTTGAAGAGCACAATTTTGGTCTTATTGGTATTCAGCTTTAGAAAGTTTGTCTTTGGCCAATGATCTCTTTCCTCATTACCACCCTCTTTTCAATCACCTGTATGTATTTCCTTGGACCTTCTTCTGTTGTGTAGTTCTTATAAATGTATATAATATCTGCGTGTTTAGACAACATACACTGTGGGGTTGGTGTCAAGATTGATTCAACCCCACCGGTTAAGTTGACCTGTGTACCAGCTGTCCCAGCTAGCTCACAGTGCCAGTAGAAACTCATCTTATCAAGGAGAGCATAGTTCCTGGCAACTATCGATCATGACAACCCTGATCCCTCAGAATCGTGGAAACATTGTAATACTTTTCGCTCAGTCACTCGTGCTCACTTTGTCTCAGAGAGATACACAGAATAAACAATATGGATGTCATGCAATAGGCATTTGTTGAACCTTCGTCATTCTGGTGCAAAATAGGTTTGCGGAAACCATCATCAGACAGTAACAGATATAAATGATGAGGAGCACTAGGAAAGTAAAAGGATGGTAGAATTCTACCAGTTTGCTATAATCATGAATACAGCCAAGTATAAAAAATACATGTCAATAAAAATCTGTGCTCCTACGATGCAATCCCAACTAGATGTACCTAAGTGTACCTAGCGTGTATGTAGGTGTTAGGCGAAGAATCTCTCTAGGATAAAGTCAACCCCATTACCTGAAGTGAGAGACTATATACCCCGTCTTCATCTCGAGTTGAACACCCTGCAAGGGATGTTCAGACCACTGCAAGCTGGAGTATCTGCATGCAGGAACCTCAGCGTCTCACGTCACTGTGTCGGCATGGAAGTCGTGATCTCCTCTGACTATCTCAGCAAGATGTGATGTTTATATACCCAAAGGTATCCCCAGTGGTTCTACCTTGCTGTGTCACTGTCGGACTTAGGATGATGTTGGGAATTAATCTTGTACATAGAAATTATGCAGGAGATGGCAGTCCTGCTGAGTTTCGAAGAATCCAAGGATCCTCATGCATAACGTATGACGCCATTGTTCAGAGAAAACCCCATGTTCTGTAGGCAGTACTGTAACTAGATAAAGGGTCAGTCCTAGCAGCCAGTTATGTATGTAATGTAGGGATAAATATAGGTGAAAGGTTGGGATGTTACCCAAACCTATAATGGGGTACCTATATGGAATATAACACTTCAGTTCACAACCCCCCATATAACACACAACTTGCCTACTCACCTGTAAGCACTAAGGTAAGGTAATTTTATTATGCATAGTTAATAAAAACCAGTGCAAACATTTTACAAAACAGATTAAATAGCATAAAAGAAGTTGTGTGTTTAAAAAGTCATTAAAAGAGCAAACAGTAAAAGCCCAATACAAATTTCCAGATGTGTTACTTTTGGATAAGAGCTGGTGTCATTAAGTTCAAATTAGCGTCTATATGTACTGTATATTGTTTTTTGGCAGTTTCGCTCAATTAGCGCAAGGAACTTTACATACCTGCAGTTCAGTTTTGTGTTTGCAGGGTTAAGACAAGCCAGTACTGCTTGCCTTCTAGTGCGAGTTCCTATCTGTTTAAGTTGGTCCTTTAAGAACAGCTGGCTTGCTGGCCTGAACTCTTGGCAGAGGCAAGTCATATGAAGTATGTCGCCCTTCTCTGTATTGCAGAAGGTGCAGGCCTCGTGGCCATTGCTCCTGAGCCATGGTGGCAAATGCTCTCTGGTAGGCAAGACCCCTAGTCTGTATTTCAGAAACTTCAGTTTTATTGTCTTGGGATAACCCTGGCTGAAGTATGGTTGAGGTGTCAGGGATTTATATGTGTTTATGGTCATCCATGCATGGTTTCTTTTAGCGAATGACTCTTTATCCTCTAGTAGTGAAAGAGTTTTGACAGTTTTCCAAACCGGTTTTTTGAATGCTTTGTGGCCGAGTTGCAAATCCCAGATCGCAGTTAGTTTGGTAGTCCCCAAAGCTGTCTTCAGGTAAGATCTTGCCTGAGATGCGTCCCTGCTTTGAAGTCTTGCCATAACAGCTCATTTAAAGTGTTAGTAATAGCAGAACAAAGTTTGTGGCAGCAGATGATGTAAGCTCCCTGTCTTGCAAGAGCTTGTTTTTGTAGTCCAAATTCCAGCCTGAGTTGGGCGGGCGATGTATAGGACGGGAGCGAAAACATTGTTCGGTAGGCTTTTATCTGGATAACGTCCAGATTCTTGGCATCTCTCCCACGTAGAGCCTCGCTGCCGTAGCAGATGGATGGTCGTAGCTTAGCCTGGATGATTTTCAAGTAAGGAGTCAAAATTGGTCCTATTAGTTGGTTAGCTATGCTTTTTAATGTGGCGGCAATGAATGTCTGACATAATATCGACAGACAGAATATCGAAATACTAAAATATCGGCACAAAAATATCGACATCAAAAATATCGCAGTCATATCTTCATAAAGGTAAGTACAAAAATATCGAAATTAAAAATATCGTTTTTTTAAATGTATTAATAATAATGTAAAAATAATTTTAAAATACATATAATTTTACAAACATTAAATAAAAATATTAAAACAAAATTAAAACTAATACATATACATTTAAAATAAATAAAACACTTAATAATTTAATGTAATTTTCTTTTTTTTAATTTCATTTAATTGATTTAATGTAAATTATTTTTATTTTTACCCTGTACGCCTGTACCCCAAAAACCCAAAACTGACCCTGAACCCTAAAAATATCCCTGTACCCCAAAAACCCAAAACTGACCCTGAACCCTAAAAATATCCCTGTACCCCAAACACCCAAAACTGACCCTGAACCCTAAAAATACCCCTTTACCCAAAAACTGAAAACTGACCCTGAACCCTAAAAATACCCCTTTACCCAAAAACTGAAAACTGACCCTGAACCCTAAAAATACCCCTTTACCCAAGAACTGAAAACTGACCCTGAACCCTAAAAAAAACTCCCTTTACCCAAAAACTGAAAACTGACCCTGAACCCTAAAAATACCCCTTTACCCAAGAACTGAAAACTGACCCTGAACCCTAAAAATACCCCTTTACCCAAAAACTGAAAACTGACCCTGAACCCTAAAAATACCCCTTTACCCAAAAACTGAAAACTGACCCTGAACCCTAAAAATACCCCTTTACCCAAGAACTGAAAACTGACCCTGAACCCTAAAAATACCCCTTTACCCTAAAACTGAAAACTGACCCTGAACCCTAAAAATACCCCTTTACCCAAAAACTGAAAACTGACCCTGAACCCTAAAAATACCCCTTTACCCAAGAACTGAAAACTGACCCTGAACCCTAAAAATACCCCTTTACCCAAAAACTGAAAACTGACCCTGAACCCTAAAAATACTCCTTTACCCAAAATTAATGAATATTATTTAATTACCAATTAATTATTAATTAACAATAACAATAAAGTAAATATATTAGCACATTAGCTGTAATTAATTTAATTTAATAATTAATATTATTTTTTCCCAATTAATTAATTAAGAATAACAAAAAATTATATATAAAAAAATTACTCTAATTAATGTAATTAACTAATTAATATTAATTAATTACCAACCAATTAATAATTAAAAATATGTCATGTAGAACATTCAGATGATCCTGTCTGAGGATCGAAAATTAAAACGTAAAGAAGCAGTTGAGGTTCTGAAGTAGTTGGAGATATATTAGGTGCTTTGATTCCTTCTAAGACTATTACAAACTTAAAGGGAGATTTAAAGGTGCTCATGAAGCACATGGAAATGGATTTGTTGCTGTAGGCAAGTGGTTTGGAAACCTTGGAAGGGGAATATTTGGCTCCATTTAGAGACCCCTTGTGATAATTGTCCTTTGTTCAATCTGCCTGTTTGTAATCTTTAAAAGGTACAAGAGTATGAGGGCAAAAGAAATTAGCAGGAAAGGAGGGAAATGAGGAGCAAGTGAAAGGATATGGAACTAGAGAAAAGCCAGTGGAGATTTTAGGATGAATTGAAATACCTAGAACATTCTTGACAAAACTATGTTGAAAATATCAAGGTTTTGAGCTGGTCTCATCTGATAAGATTCATTCATTGATTGGGATGGCTACTATTGCCATCAGAGGGGGATTAAAGCACTGCAATTTAGGCTCCACCCCTCTTTCTAAGAGAATGCAGCACACATAGAAAGAGGAAATCGCCTCCATTGATTTTTTTTGTCTAGGAAGGTGTTCCTACAATCATCGCTACAATGCCGACACCCTTGCACCATGGCACAAGGGTGTCTGCATTGGCACAAGGCAAACAATTGAGCACCAGTGCAGGAAAAGAGGACAGAAAAGCACCTATCTGATAAATACGACACATTCCTGTACTTTCCTTTTGCCGTAGGGTAACGCTGCAGGAAGGCTTACGGCGCTGCCCTGCAGCAAAATATTGGAAGGTCTTGCGTGCCTTGACTCCATTAACATGTGTGAAACATTTAAATATATTAAATAAATGCAATCATTATAGGGATTAGAGATTTATACAAGTGTACACTAATGTTCAGTTTAAACATGTACGCATGTATTCGTTAGTCATGTTTGTACACTTACACTTCAAGTTATACTTGCATATGTAAACATGTTCTCTTTTACTCACATTTTACATTTATTCTTCAAGTTACATGTGTGCATGTATAATCATGTATTTGAAGTGCATATTAAATGTTTAGTTAAACTTAGCCTGACTACAGGCCTCTATTGAAGTAGTGTGGCTCACTGGTTAGAGGCGGCAGACCCGAGAGCAGAGGACGGCCCGGGACCAGGGTTCGATTCCCGGTGCGGCAGGTTTCTGGACCAGGGTCAGCGGACTCGATAATTCTCTCGCCTCGGTGCCCACTCTGATCAGCGATCACACTCGGCAACTCTGGGCATTAGCTTGCCTCATCTTCACTAACGGCCCCACCAGACCGCCGGGGATGCCTGGTCTCACCCTGGAGATACCCATTAAGGGACCATCTCTCAGGGAAGCCAGGAAGGGTTTCGCAGCGGTCGAAGCGCCTTGGGACCCTCCGGGTAAGTAGTGCGCTATATAAATGCCTATACATACATATTGAAAAGCATTTTGCTTTGCCATGTTCTCTCTTTCTCTGCAGGTGTATTATCATGATTCTCGTTAGTTAGAGAAAGGCTTATTGTTTGTATTAGACTGTTATTAGAGAGGCTTGGAGGGAAAACTTGGCGGCAAATGTGGAGAATTATGGGTTGAAAGAGGCCTTCTGTTCATCATGTACCTGGACGAAAAGATACTCAAGGTTAAAAACTGCAGAGTGAGAGAAGAAAGATCCCCTTGGGTAAATTTCTTAACAGGATAGAACCTATCTTCAAGTAACAGTTACCCTAATGCACTCTTATTCTCATTCATCACTATCCACACATATCAAGATTAGACCATATGTAATAGGGAAACCACTATAACAATTTGTATTAAAAAATATATCACATATATTTATTGTTCACATTAAAAAATATCTAAATAAAAACGCAGGAATGCCCCGTCAATCAATACATTTGATATCACAAAAGTTTATAAAAACACAATACAATTAAAATATTTGTCACAATATGCATGAAAGTATAACAGGAGTGAGAGAGAAAAACTCAGTCTTAACAATTTACACATCCGTCATAATGTCGTATTATGGGCATGGAGATAAGCAATCTATAATTAGCTTTTTTTGCACCAATGCCCAATGGGCGGATTGTGTATCAAGATATAGCGTTGACGTGTTTCGATGGAAAAAACCTTATAGATCCATCTTTCTCAAGACTCGGGTATAAGCACTCTGTATCTTGTTAAACATTTTCATGCAGACACCTGCTTCAAAAGGGGAGACTCCCTTAGTTGTACTCTTTCATAGTTTTTACGTTGGGAATATCAATAAAGACCCAGATTTTGGCGGGAACACCCTTTTCATAAAGAACTTCCTGGTTGATATAGCGGGGATCGCAATGGGCACAGTATACTTCTATTTCAAGGCTGATTGTATCTAGAGCACGGACTTTCTCTGTGTTTATCCTTTAGCAGAGGACCGGAAGTGTGGCAGAGTGACCGCTTGGTTCTGTTGATAATTCACCCTCGGACTGTCTTTTATCTCGTTGGGCCATATTATCGCTATCGGTCCCTTTAATAATTAGGGATCAGAGCTTGTGTGTTGCTCGGATATGCGGTCCTCTCCCTCGGGTCAGCCTGCGGTTACTCTACCACGCTTCCGGCCCTCTGCTAAAGGATAATCAAATCTGGGTCTTTATTGTCTCAGTTACTCCCATTTTTTCCTACACATCACTTTCCTCTGCTGTCTATGTTAAATTCTTATCCCATTTTCCACCCACATCTTTCTGAAATCTCCATCTGCATATCACATGCCTAAAATCTTCATTATATTATATTATGCAGTTTTGTAGAGCATACAATCATCCTGGGAGGGTATCCTGGTGCTAAGCACGTGTGAGTCTAGGCACACTAAGGCCTTGTGGGTCCACTCAAAAAACCAGGTCCTCAGCTTCTTGTGGAATCCACAGTGTTAGAAGGAGGCTCTTATGTGTAGCGGCAGGTGGCTCCATGCTTTAGGAGCAATGTAGGAGAAGCCTAGAATGCCAGATCTGGTTTTCAGTATGTGTAGGATTTGTGCAAGTAAGAGTCCGGATGAGAGGAAGTGCCTGGAAGGTTCGTGAAAGCAGATGCGATTGTTGAGGTATGCTGGGCCGATGTTATGTAGCAACTTGAAAGTGTGAGTGAAGAGTTTAAATTGTACTCATTTGTAAATGAAGAGCCAGTGGAGCTCCTTCAGGTGTAGTATGATGTGAGTGTGATATGAGATATTGATAGTGATTCTGCTCATTGATCTCTGAATGTTCGAGCCTTTTGATAAGATTTTTGTTGATCCTGGCGTAGAGGGTGTCCCTTTAAGCCAGCCTGCTTGTGACCAGGTTTACTGACGGTTTACTGGTTGCTGATTGGGAGCCATTTGGAAACCTTCCTCAGCGTCTTCAGGGTAGGGAAGCATGAGGAGGTGACAGCATTGACCTGGGCAGAAATGTCAAGTTTTCTGCCGATGATGATCCCAAGGTTCTTGGCCTGGGTGGTGGGGGTCAGTCCTAGCTCTGTTGGCAATGGATGTGGACTTTGATGTTGTGCTCTTCTTGAAGAGCACAATTTTGGTCTTATTGGTATTCAGCTTTAGAAAGTTTGTCTTTGGCCAATGATCTCTTTCCTCATTACCACCCTCTTTTCAATCACCTGTATGTATTTCCTTGGACCTTCTTCTGTTGTGTAGTTCTTATAAATGTATATAATATCTGCGTGTTTAGACAACATACACTGTGGGGTTGGTGTCAAGATTGATTCAACCCCACCGGTTAAGTTGACCTGTGTACCAGCTGTCCCAGCTAGCTCACAGTGCCAGTAGAAACTCATCTTATCAAGGAGAGCATAGTTCCTGGCAACTATCGATCATGACAACCCTGATCCCTCAGAATCGTGGAAACATTGTAATACTTTTCGCTCAGTCACTCGTGCTCACTTTGTCTCAGAGAGATACACAGAATAAACAATATGGATGTCATGCAATAGGCATTTGTTGAACCTTCGTCATTCTGGTGCAAAATAGGTTTGCGGAAACCATCATCAGACAGTAACAGATATAAATGATGAGGAGCACTAGGAAAGTAAAAGGATGGTAGAATTCTACCAGTTTGCTATAATCATGAATACAGCCAAGTATAAAAAATACATGTCAATAAAAATCTGTGCTCCTACGATGCAATCCCAACTAGATGTACCTAAGTGTACCTAGCGTGTATGTAGGTGTTAAGCGAAGAATCTCTCTAGGATAAAGTCAACCCCATTACCTGAAGTGAGAGACTATATACCCCGTCTTCATCTCGAGTTGAACACCCTGCAAGGGATGTTCAGACCACTGCAAGCTGGAGTATCTGCATGCAGGAACCTCAGCGTCTCACGTCACTGTGTCGGCATGGAAGTTGTGATCTCCTCTGACTATCTCAGCAAGATGTGATGTTTATATACCCAAAGGTATCCCCAGTGGTTCTACCTTGCTGTGTCACTGTCGGACTTAGGATGATGTTGGGAATTAATCTTGTACATAGAAATTATGCAGGAGATGGCAGTCCTGCTGAGTTTCGAAGAATCCAAGGATCCTCATGCATAACGTATGACGCCATTGTTCAGAGAAAACCCCATGTTCTGTAGGCAGTACTGTAACTAGATAAAGGGTCAGTCCTAGCAGCCAGTTATGTATGTAATGTAGGGATAAATATAGGTGAAAGGTTGGGCTGTTACCCAAACCTATAATGGGGTACCTATATGGAATATAACACTTCAGTTCACAACCCATAGGCTAGATAGGCAAATCAAGAAAAAGGGAGGTGGTATCGCCATTATTGCCCGTGACACTTACACGGTAAGGTTCACTATTATCCCACAGATTTTTTGTGAAGCTATTGAGTTTGCAATTAAAATGTCTCCTTCCTACACTTTTAGAGGGATTCTCCTCTATCGCCCTCCAGGGCCAAGAACTGATTTTATCGATGCATTTAGGTCGACGCTGGAAGTATCTGCATTAGACAACTCTTTCACCATTTTGGGTGATTTTAATTTCCATTTTGACGACCTTGATAATCCTGACTCAGCAACATTATTAGCTGATCTAGCTACATTTGGCCTTGCCCCCCTGGTTCATGCCCCCACGCATGATGGAGGTCACATGTTAGACGGTATCTTCACCAATGCTACAGGTTTTCAAGCTACACAAATACTTCCGTTAACCTGGTCCGACCATCATCTCATTCTGACAGCGATACAAATACGTGACCCTCCACCCAATAAATCGAATTCTACCCCTCGTCAATCATATCTGGCTTGGGAGAATATGGATGAATGTAGGTTTAAAAATCTCCTTACAGCTACCACTCCCTTGCTATCTACTGACCCTAACACTGCTACTTCCCAATTCAACAACTGGGTAAGTTTAGCAGCTAAGGATCTGGTTCCCGTTAAGCTACGCTCACGGAACAGATCCACCCCTTCGGCCCCATGGTATACGGATGATCTACGCAAACAAAAACAACTGTGCCGCAACAGAGAGAGACACTGGAGGAAAGACTACTCTCAGGAGTCAAAAGTTTTGTACAAAGAGTCAGTGGCCTCATACAAATATCTCATTATAGAAGCCAAGAAAATGTACTACTGTCACAAAATTGAATATGCACAAAATTCCAACAAATGTCTGTATGAAACCACCAAACAGCTTGCCGGCTCCTCTGTTGATCTTACTCCCCCACCGTCTCAAATGATCTGTGATGCTTTGTCTAAGTTTTTCTTTAGCAAGGTTGACGACATTTATCGAATCTTCGCTAATACTACCATTAGCTCTCACGATGCCTTGGTTCAGCTAGATGGACCTGTTCTTCATCAGTTCAGTGACGTTACAGGCCCACAGGTTCTAGACACTATATCTTCCATTAAATCAGGATCGGCTCTGGACCCGTGCCCGTTGAAGGTTATGCGGCCCATCATGGATGTAGTCTTTACATCCATAACAGAGATTTGTAATTCCATGTTCTCCACGGGTATCTTTCCAGATATCCTCAAGAGAACAATTATAAAACCGCTCCTTAAGAAATCCAATCTAGATAAAGAAGAACCTAAAAGTTATCGGCCTATTGCCAGCTTGCCTCTCTTGGCGAAAATAGCGGAAAAAACCATGAATACCCAACTCTCCTTCTTTATAGAGGAGAATAAAAAGCTGGATGATTCGCAGTTCGGCTTTCGCCGATGTCATGGTACTGAGACCGCCCTGGTCAAGGCGGCGGATGATATTAGATCTATCCGGGATGCAGGAGGCTCGGCCATCCTGATTCTACTGGACCTATCGGCAGCCTTCGACACGGTCGACCATGTTATCCTGGTCGACCGTGTCGAGAAAATGGGCATCCGAGGCAATGCCAAAAATCTCATTGCCTCTTTCTTGGCTAATAGGACCCAGATTGTCACCGTGGGACCTTTTGAATCCTCTCCCCTGTCATTACCTTGTGGAGTTCCTCAGGGCTCATCCCTCAGTCCGACACTCTTTAATATTTATGTGTCGGACCTTGCCAAAGTCATCAGGGCACACGGGATGAGCCTGACGTCCTACGCTGATGATACCCAATTGGTCCTAGCGGTCAAGAACGATGGGCCACAAAGAGCCAACATGCTTACTCAGGGCATGCAGGCAATTAGCAGTTGGATGGCCCACAACTGCCTGAAATTAAATTCCGAGAAATCTGAAGTGGTAGTTTTCGGCAATCTCTCCCCAGAGTGGTCCTCTTCATGGTGGCCCCCGTCCATGGGCCAGCCTCCGGACCCAGTTGACAAAGTCAGGAATCTGGGTGTCATGTTTGACAACCGTTTGAATTTCCTACCTCATGCCAACCAGATCTCCTCCTCTGCCTTCTACAAACTTCGGCTCATCAAGAAAATTATGCCCTTTCTGCCTGAACATCTTGCTAAAACCCTGGTGAGCGCTCTGGTCCTCTCCACCCTAGATTACTGTAACGCCTTGTTTCTGGGTGCTCAGGAGAGAGTGCTTGCCAAAATGCAGGCTATTCAAAATGCAGCGGCAAGGCTACTAGGGCGTATTCCGAAATTTCAACCGGTCTCACCAACCATAAGACAACTTCATTGGCTTCCGGTGAAAAAGAGGATAAAGTTTAAGGCATTGTGCTTGATATACAAGGCCTTACATAATGCCGGACCAGCGTTCTTTACCCAGAACTTAATCCTCTACTGCCCGTCTAGAACACTGCGATCCTCTAGCTCCCTTGATCTGGTGGTCCCCCGCACCAAAACAGTCAACTGGGGTGACAGACGATTTCTGGTGGCGGCACCAAGATTGTGGAACACACTCCCTCAATCGATAAGGACCAGTTCCTCCCTCTGGTCTTTCCGAAAAAGCGTTAAAACCTGGCTTTTTAACATCTGATGAACCCTGCAGTTTTTTTGGTGTCTTTATGGGAAAAACATTTCAGTTATCTAGCGCCGAGATGCCTAAGGGCCTTTGTTCGCGCTCTACAAGTGTTATAATAAATAATAAATAAATAAATAAATAAATAACCCCCCATATAACACACAACTTGCCTACTCACCTGTAAGCACTAAGGTAAGGTAATTTTATTATGCATAGTTAATTAAAACCAGTGCAAACATTTTACAAAACAGATTAAATAGCATAAAAGAAGTTGTGTGTTTAAAAAGTCATTAAAAGAGCAAACAGTAAAAGCCCAATACAAATTTCCAGATGTGTTACTTTTGGGTAAGAGCTGGTGTCATTAAGTTCAAATTAGCGTCTATATGTACTGTATAATGTTTTTTGGCAGTTTCTGCTCAATTAGCGCAAGGAACTTTACATACCTGCAGTTCAGTTTTGTGTTTGCAGGGTTAAGACAAGCCAGTACTGCTTGCCTTCTAGTGCGAGTTCCTATCTGTTTAAGTTGGTCCTTTAAGAACAGCTGGCGTGCTGGCCTGAACTCTTGGCAGAGGCAAGTCATATGAAGTATGTCGCCCTTCTCTGTATTGCAGAAGGTGCAGGCCTCGTGGCCATTGCTCCTGAGCCATGGTGGCAAATGGTCTCTGGTAGGCAAGACCCCTAGTCTGTATTTCAGAAACTTCAGTTTTATTGTCTTGGGATAACCCTGGCTGAAGTATGGTTGAGGTGTCAGGGATTTATATGTGTTTATGGTCATCCATGCATGGTTTCTTTTAGCGAATGACTCTTTATCCTCTAGTAGTGAAAGAGTTTTGACAGTTTTCCAAACCAGTTTTTTGAATGCTTTGTGGCCGAGTTGCAAATCCCAGATCGCAGTTAGTTTGGTAGTCCCCAAAGCTGTCTTCAGGTAAGATCTTGCCTGAGATGCGTCCCTGCTTTGAAGTCTTGCCATAACAGCTCATTTAAAGTGTTAGTAATAGCAGAACAAAGTTTGTGGCAGCAGATGATGTAAGCTCCCTGTCTTGCAAGAGCTTGTTTTTGTAGTCCAAATTCCAGCCTGAGTTGGGCGGGCGATGTATAGGACGGGAGCGAAAACATTGTTCGGTAGGCTTTTATCTGGATAACGTCCAGATTCTTGGCATCTCTCCCACGTAGAGCCTCGCTGCCGTAGCAGATGGATGGTCGTAGCTTAGCCTGGATGATTTTCAAGTAAGGAGTCAAAATTGGTCCTATTAGTTGGTTAGCTATGCTTTTTAATGTGGCGGCAATGAATGTCTGACATAATATCGACAGACAGAATATCGAAATACAAAAATATCGGCACAAAAATATCGACATCAAAAATATCGGAGTCATATCTTCATAAAGGTAAGTACAAAAATATCGAAATTAAAAATATCGTTTTTTTAAATGTATTAATAATAATGTAAAAATAATTTTAAAATACATATAATTTTACAAACATTAAATAAAAATATTAAAACAAAATTAAAACTAATACATATACATTTAAAATAAATAAAACACTTAATAATTTAATGTAATTTTCTTTTTTTTAATTTCATTTAATTGATTTAATGTAAATTATTTTTATTTTTACCCTGTACGCCTGTACCCCAAAAGCCCAAAACTGACCCTGAACCCTAAAAATATCCCTGTACCCCAAAAACCCAAAACTGACCCTGAACCCTAAAAATATCCCTGTACCCCAAAAACCCAAAACTGACCCTGAACCCTAAAAATACCCCTTTACCCAAAAACTGAAAACTGACCCTGAACCCTAAAAATACCCCTTTACCCAAAAACTGAAAACTGACCCTGAACCCTAAAAATACCCCTTTACCCAAGAACTGAAAACTGACCCTGAACCCTAAAAAAAACCTCCCTTTACCCAAAAACTGAAAACTGACCCTAAAAATACCCCTTTACCCAAGAACTGAAAACTGACCCTGAACCCTAAAAATACCCCTTTACCCAAAAACTGAAAACTGACCCTGAACCCTAAAAATACCCCTTTACCCAAAAACTGAAAACTGACCCTGAACCCTAAAAATACCCCTTTACCCAAGAACTGAAAACTGACCCTGAACCCTAAAAATACCCCTTTACCCAAAAACTGAAAACTGACCCTGAACCCTAAAAATACCCCTTTACCCAAAAACTGAAAACTGACCCTGAACCCTAAAAATACCCCTTTACCCAAGAACTGAAAACTGACCCTGAACCCTAAAAATACCCCTTTACCCAAAAACTGAAAACTGACCCTGAACCCTAAAAATACTCCTTTACCCAAAATTAATGAATATTATTTAATTACCAATTAATTATTAATTAACAATAACAATAAAGTAAATATATTAGCACATTAGCTGTAATTAATTTAATTTAATATTAATATTATTTTTTCCCAATTAATTAATTAAGAATAACAAAAAATTATATATAAAAAAATTACTCTAATTAATGTAATTAACTAATTAATATTAATTAATTACCAACCAATTAATAATAAAAAATATGTACAGAATTATATTAATTAATTAACTAATTAATATAAATTATTTACCAATTAATTATTAATTAAAATATTTACAAACATGTATTAATTAATTAATTATTATTAAATTACTTCCCACCCTATTCCCCTATAAACCCATAACCCGCTACAGAACATATTTATCAATTAATCAATTAATTAAAATTAATAAAAAATTAATTCTCAATTAATTGATTAATAATTCCTACTAATTAATAATTAATTAATTTAACATAATTAAATTACTTCCCACCCTATTCCCCTATAAACCCACAACCCGCTACAGTAGTAAAAGACAATATTTAATTAAATTACATTAAAAATAAATAATAAAACATAATAAATACAATATAATATACACTAAATTTATTTAAAAATTGATATTAGTAACATCGAAGTTATTTATTTCGATATTATTGACATCGATATTTAAAACTTCGATATTACTGATATCATACTAATATCGATATTAAGACTGTCGATATTACTTACCTTCGATATTTTGTCCCATCGATATTTAAACTTCGATATAATTGTATATCGAAATTTAAAACTCGATATTTTGTCTGTGTACCGCGGCAATACAAGACGCTCTCCTTTTTGCTTCCAGCATTTGCTGTGAGAATGAACCGTCTTGGTCGAAGATGACTCCCAAGTATTTATAGTCCGAAGCTGGCTCAATATTTTGGCCGCCCAGTGTCCATATCTTCTGCGGTTTTTTGTGTATGTTTATTGACATAGTGCGAGTTTTGCTCAAATTTATTTTTAGTTTGTTTTCCATGGCATAACTATGCATTGGAATTAGTAGTTGCTTGAGGCCGATGTAGGTATGGCTCAGTAGCACAACATCGTCTGTACAGAAGGTTGCTCAGGGGTTTCTCTCCCAGCCTCGGGGGATGGGAATTGCAAGTGCTAGATATTCTTTCACTTTTGCTTTGTCAATATTTTGAATGCTTTCCTCACTTTCTTGCACAGAATCATATTTGCATTTGGCACACAGTGTGCTTTGCAAAGGCAAAGAGTTGGATGACCATGTATTCTGAGTACAGTTTTGACCCACTGACAGGCACTGTGAGAAACATGCACTGCCTTCAGCCTCAACTCCGGTGCTCAGATTTGTGACCCATTATAAGCACTTGGAGGAGACTCAATTCAAAAAATACACTATAAAAGTGTAATATGCTGCATAAAAAATGCAGAAACACAACATTCTGGAAAAAGCAAACACTCTTGAAATGCAAGACTAAATAAAGTGTGAAATGTAAATAGAAATTACATCTTTGACATGGATTGCCTTAATTACTTTTACAGTCATTGTTCGGACATCAATCAGCTTTTCTTCCTGAAAAGTTAAGCACCTGAATACAGGGCTCGATAGGGACCCATTTCATTGTCAATTTTTATTACTTCTGGGTCTGAGACCCTGAGTGACCCACTCCAATTAAAGCCCTGTCTGGATGAATGAAAAATCTGTAAACAGCAGGAAGGAAAGGTATCCCTCACAATGGGAGCAAAGCAAGCCAAACGAAACTACAGCACAACGAGGGAAGAAGAGGAAAAAATAAATACCTTGTACAGCAAGCATTTGCTTCAGTAGTGTGCGTGACTATAAGTGATGACTTATGGGTTGGTGACCAGCATAGAAGGAGAGAAAATAGACCGCTACCTGCAATCCCATTGATGTATGATCACATGATTGGAGCTTGTTGAGTACTGACTTTAGACACACGAGACATGGAGTCTCTACAGCTATCTTATGTTTTTGTTGTATTCTGGCTATGATACCTGCCTCTGCACTTGCTATAGAATTAAATGTCAGAGTGCTGCTGCTGTTGAAAGTATATATTGCACTCAAAATGCTAGATCTTTTTTCTCACTTAGATGAGGAGGGTATTTGCGAATTTAGAGGAAAATGTGCCCTCACATTAGCTTTCCAGAGTACTAGCCCTTATTTACATTCCAAATTAAAACTCCTCGTTTTGATAATTAAATGCAGTTTCCCCCGGAGCAAACACGTTAAAATCTACACCTCCGAATGCAGCAACATGGATACATGTGTACCTCACAATAGTCATGTATATAGAATGCTAGCCCTGTAACTGTTGGTTAGAACTCGGTGATGAATCTGCAGTGAAATACTGTGGAGTCAAGTAACAAGCTGCTGCTGTTGAAAGTATTTTTCAATCAGCATGTCAAACACTTTTGTACCACATGGATGAGGATTTTTGGACTTCTAGAAATTCTGTCATTATTTTACCTTTCTGACGGACTAAACATAATTCAAGATAACAGAAAATCATGAAGCAAAACGGATTTTTTTTAAAATCAAGGATGATTTATTAAATCCCAGAGAAGCTCGGGATTTTTTCCAGAATGAAATTGCCTTAGACCTCACCACAATTCCTAAAATTGGTATACCTCTACCAAAAAATATTTATATTGCAACCTGATATTACACCTTCCATATGTTCCTATTTGTGACCAACAAAATCAGGCATTCACTATAGTAGATATCGGTAGGCCAAAAATGGCAGAGCCTTATCACCCAAAAATAAAGTACCAACAGCTATGCTTTTGTACCCTTCTACCTAAAAATAAAGTACCAACAGCTATGCTTTTGTACCCTTCTACCTAAGTGCCTTTAAAAACACGACCTAGAATAATTCTGTGAATGTTACCACTATCTTATTTAAAATAGCCCTATTAACCAAGAGAAGGGCATTCCCAGGTAGAAATTAAAACCCAGGTACAGTAGGGCTCTCGGCTTCTCCTCTGGCCCTATTATTCCAGCATTGTCCAAAGCTACTTGGGAATGTCCTCACCCTTAGATAATCTTGCCTTCTATTGTTTCTTCGCCACTTCATCGGGAAACATTGGCTTACTTTTAGCGTGAATCCTTAGCTGTGTTTTCCAGATTACTAGTAAAGCAAATAAATGAGTGAGACTGCAAACAAATATAGCACCACATAAACGACACATGAGACGATTTAGGTCACCAATAATTTATTCAAAGATAGATAACTTTTCATGAATGCTATCATTGTCACAATGTCAAAGACATCTACCTCTATTATCTTTACAATTTTATAGGCTCAGAAGAAATTGTTGAACGTCACAAACTAACTAGTGCAGTCAAGAAGGAAAAACGCAAACTGTTTTAGGCAATTAAGAAAATATATAAATAGATGCCATGTGATGCCAAATATTGGACCCAGCTCAAAATTGTTGCGAAATTGATTTTTTATTTCCTGGTATATTTCGAATAGGTAGGCCAATCACTTCATGTATATAAACACAACGCATAATTAAAATATTTTGTATGCGAGATAACTTCACTTTTAAACTGCAAGATACATTTGTCAATCATTAGCAGAAAGGGGAAACCTGTTGACTGCTGCCTGCTGCTTACCGCCTGATCCAGCGCCAGGGGGAGTGGAGAGATCTCCATTGACCAGACTCCCCAGCTCCACTGTGATTGTCGCTGCCCCCGTAAGCGCGTAAATTAGAAGCAGGCTTCTTCCGCGCGGGACGCACGCCAAGCCCAGACCAAGGGCGGGCCGGCCCTTTGCCCGTCTGAGCCCAGAAGAGGCTGGGCTGCCCCTCTAACCAGTCAACTCTATCAACTCTTAGAAGAGTGGGGAGGAAAAAGGCAATTCAACTAGCTACTTAGGAGGTAACAATTACTACCCTAGATAACTTTCTGGTAAAGACTACTACCCATTTGCAGAGAAGAGACTATCCTTGGGAGCGGGGTTGGGGGGACATGCAACAGACTCTATACATTCACACAGTCAGGCCACTATTCCCCTTATATAGGGTGACCAGGCATCCCGGATTTCCCCCGATGGTCACAGTTTTTCACCAGTTGTCCTGGGAGATTTCAGGAAATTTAGCTCATGTCCTGGTTTTTGGAGAGGGTCGGCTGAAAACGGTGGGAGGTGCATTTTTCTGTTTTACAAAGCAGGGATAGTTAGCAGCTGTTTCAAGAAAGTAATTTAATTACCAGGCAAGCTTCTGGGTTTAAAAATGGCATTTTATGTGTCTTCTAACTGCCTGTTCTGTAATTCGCTGCTAAGGGGTGCTGTCATTATGTGTGCTGGCTTGCAGCAACACTGTACTCCTTCTGTTTTAGTGAAATGTCCCGGTTTTTGGCTTTAAAATTCTGGTCACCCTACTGTTATGGCCGACAAGCTTACTGCTTGTGACTCTTCCCAGACAGCTTTGTCTTTACCTATACATCCTGCTATAAATCAGCAAACATCTAACATACCTAATCATCCTATAAAAAGGAAAAGGGGTACGCCTAAACCCTCTGCAACTCAGTGCTTAATTTTAGCCAGTGATTTCTGGTGCTCAGCATCGGCACTTAATTAGTTTCCGGTGCTCTGCACCAGCGCTTAATTGTTCTAAGTACAGCAATGACAGTTTACCACATGGGTGCGCTGCTCATCTAATTTAGAGATGAGCAGAACAACGGTACTTTAGGAATACATTATGAATTAAAATAGGGCTAATACCGGCCACCCCAGCCATTCCTTTAGCTTTGGGGACCTGGAATAATCTGAATTGTCACATTTACATGCGAGAGAGATGGTTAGTAGTTGTTTTGGCAGCGATGACATGGGCGATGTGTGGTCAGTCAGTCAGTCAGTCAAAGAGCTTTTTTATCGGCTGAAAGCCATAAAAGCACATGAATACAACATTTTTGAATACAAGCGTACTAATATAAAACAATACAATGTACTCGTTATAGAAAACAATACTACTAAAAGCATTTTTTGGGTACAGCATTAAAACATTAAAAAACCTGTACATTTTGAAAGAAAAAAAAATGAGTCCCTTCACATTTTAGTTTTAACAATTCCTATGGGTTACAGTAGTTACGCTTGCTCGATTGGCGCAGTTTGATGTTTTTTGATTTTCCCGCCTCTAGCACACCAATAGACAAAAGGTATCTAGAGGTCGCGAACACAATCAGGGGGGTGGTGTCATATTTCAAAATTCTAAAAACCTCCCTATAGTCCCTGAGACCCATAGTCTTACATAGTTGTACAATCCACTTAGCTCTAGCCTTATAGTTAAAAGGGCAGAAGAGCAGAACGTGCAGATCCGTCTCCTCGCTTCTTTCACACCCTGGTCATGAACTAAATGCATGGGGAACAATTGACCACTTATTTGTCACTTCCCTGACTGGGAGTGTTCCACGTCTAAATTGGACATACAATTTCTTCGCCAGTGAGGGCTGGATGTCATCCACGAATTTCTCAAGTTGATAGAAATCCTTGATATCCAGAAATCTATTGGACAAATAACCCAGAGAAGGACTAAATGGTATAGAATCCATTCGATATGGCTTGAGCAACTTGGCCAAAAACCTCTTGGAGATCAAGGCGCAAGTTTGCTCTGGAGAAAGCCACATGTCCCCCCCTACCCAGTGCGTGGCAAAGCTGCTTAACATGTTTTAGCCAGGGGATTTTTCCGACTCCCCTTATAGACAGTAAATCCTTTAGGTCCTCCCTGTAACTTAGCAGCAGCTCTGGAGTAGTCCAAAGTTGCCCTCAATACAACACAGGGCGATTAGACATAACCTCCTGTATGGGGGCCAAACCCAAATCTAAACGTAATGGGATCAAATGTGTACTCTGGGAGAGTCTCACTAGGCGCCTATTGAAGCTATTCTCGGTGGTAGACAGAGAGGTAGCGCTAACGTGAACCCATAGCTCTACTCCATAGAGCACCCCACCTCTCGCCTGAGCTTTATAAATTTCCACTGGCGGTCCCAGGGTTTTAAGTGAACACTTGTTATAGACCTTTAAAATACCGCCAGAGGATTGAGCCAACTTCATATTTGCCTTAGCCATGTGCGCCCCCATTCCATCTTATCGTTCAATGTTACCCCCAAGTAGTCAAATGTAGAGACTCTTTCCAACACCTAGCCATCCAAATGAGGGTGGGGATAATTGGATGATTTAGCATTAGAAACCATATATTTGGTTTTGGAGAGGTTAATCTCCAGGTTTCTAGATCTACAAAATGAGCAAAACGCCTCCAGTGTTCGCTGTATACCCATTGAAGATTTTGATAACAAGAGGATATCATCAGCAAACATCAGGGCCGGTATCTTACGTGCTGCTAAACTAGGAGAATCCAAATCCCTCACACCCAGTAGATGGTCAATCAGTCCATTAAGGAACAAAGAGAAGAGCGTGGGGACCAACACGCACCCCTGCCTAACACCCTTTTCCACCGGGAAGGGGGCAGAAAGCTCCCCATTCCTCCCATATCTCACCCTCGCAAAGGTGCCTTGATGTAAACATTTGAACAGTTGGCACAAGTATACTGGGGCACCCATCTCTAACAGTATAGCCCCGAGCTTATCCCTCTGTACCAATTCAAATGCAGATCGAAGATCTACAAAGATCAGATAAAGGCTACAAGCTCCCATGGTCACCCGTCTTCCAGTAGACCAGTTGTAGTTGAAACAGTTGGTCGATGGTAGAGACCTTAGCATGAAAGCCCGCTTGGAGGGAGGTCAGGATGTGGTGTTCGTCAATCAAGCACTGCAACCTCGTTAGCAGGAGGCGGGCAAACAATTTCTGCAAGACGTCAATCAGACTAATGGGGCGGTACTTAGCCGGATAAAGTGGGGAGGCCTTTTTATGGATGGGGATGATCTCTGCCCCCAACCATGTTAGGGGGATTTCCATGCCATGAAGGAAGGCGTTGAAGTATAACCAAATATAGGGGACCCACACCTTCTGCTCACTCAAGAATAAGTCTCCAGGGATTTTATCCAACCCCGGAGCCTTCCTGGAGGACAAGCTTCTGAGGGCCGCCTGGATTTCCAGCATGGTGCATGGAGGATGATCATAATCCTTTGCATCCAGTACTACTAGGGCAAGTGTACTCTTCAATGGTGTAACTAGGTCTGCAGAAGATGCGGTGTCGGTGTGGGAAAACAAATGCTTAAAGTGAGATATCCACACCTCTTCGCTCTGGTTAGGTATTAAAGCGGACGTACCCTCTGCGAACCTGTTCTAACTAAGTTCCAGAAAGCCCTGTAGTCACGTACGTCCAAGGCTTCTTTTATACTTGCACACCTTAAGGCCTCCCATTCTGACTTGGACTCCGCGATTATACTTTTATATGTAAATCTAGCTGCTCTAATACTCTGCACTGAGCCAGTTTTAACCTCCCTAACAAGTGCACTTTTAGCCACCCTACAAGGTTTGTTGAACCATTGGGCCGGATTTTTTGGCCGTGGCCTCATGCTAGCTGTGGTATAAAAATAGTCTGCCAGGGTAGTAGTTAGGTTAGAGTGGATGGGCTCAAGCTCCTGGAAATAGGAACGATCATAGTTGGCAACCGGGAGTTCAAAAGCGTGTGCTAGGGAACACGTTCAGCTATTTTATCGGGAGCTAGCGCAAACTTGACCCACCTAATACGTCTGCCCCCGCGGCTATGATTAAATTAGTTTCTGCGTGGGTCTCCAGCTCCCCCTTTCCATATTGGTATCCCAGTTTGTGTTTTAGTTCGAGTGACAGAAGATTATGGTCACTATCTACCCTTGGGATTACACTAAAGGCCCTTACTTGGGACCAGAATTCTACATTGACCATGATATAGTCAATGGTAGTGCTTTTCTCAACTCTGTTATAGGTCGTCATGCCTGGAACATCGGGAGGGAGTCTGCCATTACAAGCTCTAAGAGAGTGAGTTAATAAAAACGTATTAATCTGCAGAGCCAAAGGAGTCAAACGCTTTGCCGGGTACATGGAACATTCCTCTATGTGCCAAATAGAATCCTCATCTTGCATTGCGGAAGGGATCCCAGCCAAGGGTTGAAAATGACAAATAAAGTCACCCCCGATTATTCTATGTGTCGGTTGGGGAAATAATGTGAGGAGTTCATCAAGGGGGTAGGGCGCAAGTAAATATTAAAAACCACCACAGTCGAACCATCCAAATATTTAAGGGCAATACAGAGAATATCCTGGGAGTGAGATTCTATTACCTTCACTGAGCACCCCAAGTGTGTGGCTACCCAGATGCAAAGACCCCTGAGGGTCTTCCTCTGGGTACCTGTACAGCAGGTATATAGAATGTAGCGAAGCCCACCTTAGTGGGTGCAGTCAACGACCAAGTCTCTTGGAACAAGCATAAATCATACTGGTCCACCAACTCACCCCATTCTGAATCAGCTAGCTTAGAACTTATCCCCGCCAGATTCCAGGACCCGATCAGTGATCTAGGGGGTTCAGCCCTAAGGGGACTAGCTATGGTGGGTAAAAGCACATTGAGCGCGGGTGGTCCTGCCTGGTTATCCAGCTCAGTTCTATCTCCCGGGGGGCATAAATTTACATTGAATGGAGTTGTATTATTCCAACTTCCTTGGCCCCGCAAGCCGTCTGCAGTAAACCCTCCTTAGCCCTCTGGCACTCCTCCACAGGACCCCCAATTACATTAGGCTCTATTACTTTGAGCCTTAGTGGATGGTGTAGTCAATCTACATTATTCAAAGCGCTAAATCTATTGGCTACAGATAAATTATATTCCACCTCCTGTCCACCTTGATGGAAGTAGGTTAATCCAAATCCACCAGGTGGTGATTCCCATGAATAAAAATACCCCTGGGGGAGAGGAATGATTGTACCCAGTTGACTCGGACCTCCCCAATCGAGTATGTATTTAACCACTCTGCGATCCCTGAAATTAACAATCACACAGTCCCCTCCAATGTCCTTAGGTTTAATCCCCAACCAGCTAACTCTTCTGGCAAATAGTATTTCCCCCTTCCCCGCTCCCATTAGTGGTCTGTGTCTATTCAACAAAAAGATGATTTTATTCTTCAGCTCGGGCAATGTTTCACCTCGCTCGCCTGACAGCAAAGGAACTCCAGTTAATACCACCACATACGGAGAAGCCTCAGGGGGTAGCTGGGGGCAAGGTAAAAAATGTTCCATTGCTGGGAGGTTTCATAACAGGTTTCTGAGGGGCCATACCCTGATCTGGCTGGGTTCTAGTATTAGCTCGTGGGATTAGGGATGAATCTCGAGGGGCAAAAGTAGCTGTAGCTGAATGCACCCTGTGTGGAATAACGGGACTGGAAATGCTAATGTTAGAAATACGTTTACGCTTGTTCAAAGGATCCGATCCAAGTGCCAGGTTGTCAGCTCGAGGGCCTTCATCTATACTTGGACCTTGATTTGCCTGGTTATTACTACCTAGATCTGGCTTCTTTGTGTTATTCCTGGTAGGGGTGGGTAGCTGTTCTCCTCCTCCACCCTTATTATTTATCAGTGAAACAACTTTATCAATTCTGCTCATCAAGATTTTAAAATGAGATTTGATAAGCTGTTCCATTTGTGTTTGAAAATCGATTAATAAGTGAGTAGCCCATACCGGAGGGGCTAGAGTAGAAAAGATAGGGCCTGGCTCAACCTGGGGGATATCTAGGGCAGATGTGGTTGCCTTAGAAGATTTTTTATTTAGTTTAGGTTTGTTATTTCTGGGGCGATACTTAGGTACCTATTTAGCCACCTGAGGGAATATAGAGGGTGCAGAATTAATAGGAGGCTAACATCTGGGGCAATTTGAGAGCATGGAAGCTCAGCAAAAAGAGGCCACTGAAGATACGTTCCCGGTTAGCAAAGGGGGAGGCATAGCAGGTGTAATAGAGAGTCGTCTTTCGGTGTTCTCTATGGCCGATGCGACCACCCCTATTGTTTTTGTTTTGATTTTGTCAATAGCCGTTAAACTCGGGACTGGAGTTGTTAAAGCTGCTTTTTGAGGGGTAAGAGGGCGAGAATTTGGAGGATTGGTTTTACCCATGGTACCAAACTTGGATTGCTTAGAGTTTAAAATAACGGGACACAAAATTTAGCATAAAATATTATAAGAAAGAAACTATTCACTTAAAAATAATAACACCCTTAAAACACAGTGTCATAGATCTATATGCAATAGTGACATTAAAATCTAACTTTGACTGAATAAATACCAAAGAGTAGGGCCCTGTCCAGTCACTGCCCGTCACGAACAGGCACAAACAGGCCCGCCCTTGGTCCCGGGCTTATTCCCGGCTTTGTCCCGCGCCGCTGTAAGAGAGGAGTGGCTTATGTGCGCGTTCAGAGTGCCGCCCACCGAGTCTGCCCAGGTGAGTGCGGAGCCATGCACTGTGGGGAATGTAGTCCGGTGTAGTCTGTTGTAGGTGTCCTCAAGAGTTCATAGAGAGAGCAGAGAAGTCTCAGCCTCAGCTTCACGCCGCCTCTGCTTACAACAGCCCGCAGGGCACCGTAACGGTGTCGAAATACAGCCACCCATGTGTGGTGCAATCTGCAGTGGCCTCCTAGTCAGAGCCCTGGCACTTAATATTTTACAAATTAAGCACTTCTGCAACTACTACTGCCAAAAAAGCCTGAACGGGTAATTCCTTGCAGGATGCACCAACTACGTCGCCCCTCCTCCAGAATAACGCAACATTGACACTGAAATGGCAAGCTATTGAAGCAAGTTTTAAAAAGTTAATAGACCCAATTGTTTACCACCTAGATGAGATTAAATATACTCTTGCAGACTTTGTGGCTAATAAATCCCTTTCACAACCTACGTTACAATCGGGGGCGGGGGGACAATCTGACCATTCCAGTAAATGCAACCCTTACCTATGGCACTACTATTCATAATCAGCCCCAGGGGCAAGAGTATAAAAGTTTGTCTGCAGATAGTCAAAATGTAAACTGGACTCACCCGAAGAATATAGTGAATCCACATGAAACCGCACAGTTGAGCGTAGCTCCTTCCAAAATTTTGCACCCAGTGGGCCCTATAGATTTTAATTCTAGCACGCCCACAGCCCCAAATAGCAGCATAAGTATTAAGCTGCAGCCCAACCTTAAACTGAACAGTGATTCCCTGTCCCTGAATTTACCACCTGTGGCATGCCCATATGTGCTAATTATGGTTACCGTGCCACATCCTAGAGATTCCCAAATGGAATCAACCACTCAATTAATGGCCAAGGCACGGCACTGGTTAGCACAAGCTGGCAATGTCGGACATTTAATACATGACACTTGATTATGGGCCAGAAGAGTCCCTTGGGTAGGCCGAGACACAAAATCAATTGAAAATGATTGTATTGTTCTAAATTTTAATAATTGCTGGCTGGTGAAGGACCTGTTATGTCAATTACCAGTGACACCCTCTATACAGCCCCAGATGTTCACTGTTCCACTAGGCTTTTTCTACAAACCCCCCTTTTTACTTAAAAACAACACACAAAACTCAAGACCTTTTTTAAATAATAATTTACTTGCCTCACAGCTAGACACAAATGACACACCTCTATTGAATAGATACACCCAGTTAGAGAATATGGATAGCTGTGATTGACTCACCCTTCCCCCTAAATCATCAGTCTTATCTAGAGCTTAAGAGGATGGAGATTTTAAAGCACACATTGGGGCGAGGGATCTTGATGGGATGAGTGGTTTGCCCAGCTCTGACATACATGACCCTTCAAGTCCTTGCAGTCTGTTAACCACTGTCCAAACTGGGGAGCCTTCGCCTCACCCTGATCAAGGAATAATCTCGCTTTTATCATGGAATATAGCTGGTCTCAAAAACAAACTTGGTTGTTCGCTTTGGGAAAATGAGTTGAGGAATGCTAAAATTATCTGTCTACAGGAAACTTGGGAACAGTACGCGACTTATCTAAATGGTTGCTGCTCTTTCTTTACTTCAGTAGTCCCCTCTAACTCAGGCAGAGCGAAGGTGGGATTGCTAACATTTATAGCTAATACTACTCCTTTTGACCAGGTAGATTTTATGATTAGTTCTGTTTATTTTCACATTTTAGTAGTGAGAGGATGGAAGAGGTCTGATCTATTATTAATACATTTTTATAAAAATAATTTTTTTAATCCAGTGGAAGTGGCTGAAGAGTAGGGGCGCATTATAGAGGCACTGCTCTTTCACCACGCTAGACCACTTTTTAATGTTTGGGCTGGTGATTTCAATACCCATATTTGTAATCATATTGATTCAAGCATATGTGGGGTAGTCAATTAAAAGGGACATTTAACCAGCCACTTTAACCTTCATAAGTACAACAGTGCCCTCAATAATTTGTTGACGGTGTGGGATCTGGAAATCGCTTATTCACTAAGTATTAGTTCGGACCAAATGGCCCCAACATTTCATCGGATAGGTTTAACCTTGTGTATTGATTTTATACTATTCCCTGGGTCTACGAGTAGTAGTGCTAAGAACTTTGAGATAATCATGACAGAACGTAGTGATCATGCTTTGCTGTATTTTACGTTTAACTGGCAAAATCCTAAAAAAATAGATGTTAAATACGCACTGAACCAATTTTAACTAAGAAACACGGTTTCACTCTTAAATGGGAGAACATCGATCCCACCCTAATATTGCCTAAAATCATGTCCTCCACCTATCAGGAGATCTGCTTATGCCTAGATCTAGCAGCAAATGGTGACCAGGTAGTGGAAGCCCTTAGTAGAAATTTATTCTCCATAAGAGAGCTATTAACTTGCCAAATCTCCCAAAATAAGTCTTCTTCTCCTAAGTGGTTTGGGAAAAGCTGCTCATGTGCCTCAATGGACCTATGCAAAGCACTTAAAGAGCGACCTAGAGAAAACAATCTCATTAGAACTCGTAGGTCTGCTTAAAAACTCGCTAGACAGGAAAGAAAAGGGGCTCTCTCCAGAGAAGCCAGGGAGAATCTGAGATTAGCCTCTTTGTCTAAAGACAGTAAGGCATTTTGGAAAGTGGTAAATTGTCCTCTCTTTGATGGGGAAAGTGGGCCATCTTTGGACCTGCTTATAGATGAGGACACATGGCTAAACCATTTCCATAACATATTCCAGGACCAACTAGATACACACATGGAGACACTGGCTCTTTCATCAAGTGTTGCCACAGCGCTGGAATTTACAATAGACAAAGCAGATCTGGCTATATCCCAATCACCCGTGCTGAAGGCACCCAGAACTGAAGGGGTCCCTTTGAATGTTTTTCTTAACAACAAACCGCTATGGGCCCCTGTATGGACCTTGGCCTTCAATGCTGCTAGACCTGGCACCTTGTCGTGGGTTTCTCTTCCACTTTTTGCTGGTGTGCCTCAAATATTTTGCTGGTGTCCGCTGCTCAGGGCACTGCGCCACGGCCAATCCGTGCCGCAGTGCAAGTGCTCCCTAGGTAAAGTGTATATGTAATTGATTTCCATAATTGGTTCATTGGATTTACTGTCAGTCCCCAGTAAAGTGCACCAGGAGTGCCAGGGCTTGTAAATACCAATACTGCTAGTGGGCCTGCAGCGCTGGTTGCGCCACCCACAAAAGCAGCCTTTTAAAATGTGTCTAGGGCCTGCCACTGCAGAACCTGCGTGCAGTCTGGTACTGTCATGCTGGCTGGGCAAGTGCACACACTTGCCAGCCCCTAAACCTTCCCTTAACTTCATATTAGTCACCCCTATGGTAGGCCCAAGGGCAGGGTGCATTGTAAGTGTAAGGTAGGACAAGCCCTGATGTGTGTGGCATGTCCAAATAGTGAATTACAACCAAATTCGTTTTTCACTATTGTAAGGCTACCTGTTCTCTTAGGCCAAGATGGGCTGCTGGAATTATTACACTCTATAATCTCAGTAGGCTCAGGGAACATGGTAGAAAATAAAGTTTAGTATGCCTGAACTCAGAATAATAAAATACTTCTTTTAGTAAAGTTTATTTTAAAATGCTACTTTTAGAAAGTTAGTATTTGCTTGCCTAACCATTTCAGCCCACCTCTGCTAGTATGTGTATCTGACTGTCTGGGATGTGTGAGTGACAGGGCTGGGGGATGACAGGTGGGGAATGCAAGGATCACACCTTAGTGGGAGGTAGGAGTGCCCCTGGACTCTTAATAGGGCTGTGCTCTGCCACCACAATGCTGGCTCCGCCCCCTAGGGAGCGACTGATGACTCAGCCTGCACCTGGCCCAGGAAGGGCGAAGCACTGTCAACAAGGTACTCCTGGCTGCCCCTGTCCACACAATGCTGTCTCCACCTCCTGTGGAGCGTCTGATGTGCCTGCCCCTCACACTGAAAGAAGAAGCCAGAACACACCAACATAGTGCTCAGAGACTGAAAGGAGTTATAGAGGCCCCCCTGGCCTGCAAGAACAAAGAAAATGTGGTATAAAAGTAGGAGCCCTGCTCCTTGTAAATCAGATCCTGTTGACGCCAAGAAGAAACTCTGCCCGAAGAGAAGGACCTAGGAAAGCTGCATGGAGAAGTACTGTCTCTAATCCTGAGAGACTGGCCTGTGGTGGGTGCCTTGCTGTAGAAGGAGAGAAGAAGAAAAAGACTGAGAAACTTTTAAATTCTACTTCTCTATGTATGGACATTGGCCTTCAATGCCATAGCTAAATCTGGTCCCTTGCCATCATGGAGAAAGTCAGTGAAATTTCCAATCTACAAGAAGGTGAACGCTGCTGATCCAGCCAAATATCATCCTATTTCTCTCCTGGACAGCATGACAAAATTAATGGGCAGATTACTGTGAGAAGTTGGCCTGATATGTGATGTCCACTATTCTAGTAAGCACCCTGTATCAGTCCAAACAACCCTTATGGTGATGGTTGTAAAGTCAACCTTATAGACCAGCTATCATAGTGGTAGCATGGACAAAGCAGTCTTAGGCTAACACTTCAGAGAGCATGTGAAGCCAATTGTTTTACCAATAATAACCCCTTGAATACCAAATTAAAGGACACCACACCAGGTATATATCAAATATATATGTATTTATTACTAACACAACCCCTTTGCACTCTTTATGAGGTCAGAGTTTGAGATACAGCACGAGTGACTCAATAAGTATACTATAAGTTGCACAAATACAATTCTGCCCTAGGGGCCTCACGAACCATATGCTAAGTAAGTGGTATAAGAACCACTTCAGGAAATGTGAGTAGGCCTGGGGCCTAGGAAATTGCTGGGACTACACTGAGTAACCAAAAGTTAGCAAGCAGGAGTCCCACAGGATTCGTGTGCAGTGTCTAAACACACACGAGGGTTCTCATAGACTTTCAATGGGAACGTAAAGTTTACAAAGTAGTTCATTTCGGGCCCTTCCGGGTGGACTACGGGAAAACCCAGTAAAACTAGGACACTTGGATAGTTATTACCCACGGGAGCCCCGGAGTACTCGAGTTACCTCACCCAAGGAAGCTGGGTGCATAGGTGTTCTTTCGTGTCGGGTTTCGTCGTCAAATCCTATGAAGAGCTGCACAATGATGCTGCAGGCGACCAGGAGGAAGATGTCCGGGTGGATCAAAGGGTGGATCAAAGCAGTGAAGAACCTGAAAGCAGAGGGGACAGAGTCTGGGTCAATAGCCAGTGACCAGGAAGGAACCAGGAAGGAGCCAGGCGATGTTGAGATGCAAACAGGTGAAGAAGTGAAGCTTGTCTCTGCAGCCACGTAGACCAGGAGGCATCGACGACAACCAGGAGCTGGATACGGACTGTCACACGAAGGATCTCGCTGTTGGCAGTGTCGGCTTCCGAATTGGAGTCAACAAGCCTTGGCAAAGGCAACCCATGCAGTAATGGAAGATCGGCTTCGGTTCAGACCAGCAAGGTCTGGGGAGCTTCCTCTTTACAGCAAAGCAGGAGCAAACCCGGAGCAACAAGGCAAGTGGTGTTGATTCAAAAAGATGTCTTCAGGAGGGCCACTAGCCAACGGGCTAGCAACCGTGAAGACGCGTTGAGGAGAAATGCAGGCACAGGCCCCACGCGGCACTCGAGGAGTGTGGAGGGCTGAACTTCGGTGCACTTACCGCTCGGGGTTGGAGCTTCTCAAGTCCCAATGCACAACTTCAAGGATGCCTCAGAAGCTGAACAGTTAGCAAAAAGCAGGTACTGCAGGTATTCCGGTCTCACATCTCTCGTGTCTACCACGGGTCTCGGCTTTGCTGTGGATGTGGGTCAGAGTCAGAGAAGTCTGGAAGTCCAGAGGCTGCGTCGCTAAGTCTTCAGGTTCCGGCGGGAGCGTCGACAAAGCAAACCGGCAAGTCACTGATGGTGCCTGTTTGCATAGGGGGGTCACTCCTTCACCACAAGGGAGATTCATCAGTCTTCTAGCTGCAGTAGAATGTCGAAGGTCCAGAGTTTCGTTTCAGAGTTTCAGTTCAGGATAATCTAATGTCTCTAGACACAGCTCCTAGCTTTATACTAATCTAAGGGGCTGGATTACCTGCTAGGTCCCTCCTATGGGTGGAACCTGGGAAGGGGGTGGTTACTCCCCTTTCCCTTTGTCCAGTTTTGCACCAGAGCTGGGGCTGGAGTGCCCCAGCAACTGGTTTGTACCGGGCTATGCATGGAGCACCCTGTGTGCCCCAGGCAGTGTGTCATTTCATTCAACCCACCCTGCCCCAATACACTATAGCCTGTCTGGGGAGGTGATAGCACCTCCCAAAGCAGGAACCTATTGTCCAGGCCTCCCCTGCCGGAGTTTCGTCCAGCAGCAGGAGGTCAGACTCGTGTCTGTGGCAGCAGCGTCCATTTTGTGATGCTGAGGCTCTGCTTAACCTTAACCGGGTAAAGCTACAACTACATGTCTTCTCCCTCTAGAAGGGTGGAATGCTACCCCCGCCGCCAGGACTGGTGGGGGGTAGTATTTCAAAGCATATGAAACCTTACACGACATGTTTTGATAAAGCCAAACCAAAGTTAGCATTAACCGCAAGGATTGTAATGCACTTAAGAGTATATGGTATGGCTATATCATAGACCAGCTATAAGGACATGATTCCGAAAGCTGCAGACAGACGCAGCTCATGCTAGAGCACCATCTCACATAAAACCAAGCACTCTGCCTTCAGGATTGTCAAGGCCTGCCATAGGAGTGACTTATAGGTATATATGTGTCTATATATAAGGGTAGGTATATGAAAACTGGGGCATATTATCAAGGGGGTTTATCTCTGCTTTTTTGGTTTTAAAAGCCAAGAAAGCGGAGATAAAATTATCTCCCTATTATATAGCTGTCGCTAACACCAGTTAGTGACAGCTAGTAGGAGATAGCGACCATCTTGGGCCCCACTTTGCATGTCAGAGAAATTTATCACTAATGACATGCAAAGTGGGCGTGCCAAGATGTTAGAGACTGGAAACATCGCTATCTCCTATTACCAACTTTTGGAGATATTTGCGCTATGCGCGAATATCTCCAAAAGCTAACACCTGCCCTGAGCAGTTCTTAGCCATGTTATCCAATGGGAGGTGGATAACATGGCTAAGAGCATTAGCTCGGTAATGCATGAATATCGCAGACTTTTTAGCGATATTCATGCATTGCGGCCGATTTTTATCGCATTTGCGATAAACCTTGGTAATACCAAGGTTTATCTGCGATAAAAATCGCCGCAGGTCGGCGATATATTTTTGTCTCTAACCAATCAATAGCGATAATTATCACTATTGCTTGGTAATATGCCCCACTATACCTAAGCATGGAGTGATTACACGACCTTGCCCTAGCTGAGTGTTCAGCCAGTTATGTCAATTTGGATGGCCAGCCAGGGGTGGCATAATACATGCTGTAGCCCCTGGTAGGCCATGGATGCACCTATGCCCTGGGTCCCTATGGTACACTATACAGGGGCTCATAAGGAGACCCAATATCCAATTGGAGATGTACCTAAAGTACATGGAGTCTATTTTACAGTGAGAGCAGATAGCCTGGGGCCCTGATTAGCAGGATCCCAGGCCAACTAAGTTGAAAACCAGCTAAACCGTAGGCAAAAAGTTGGGGTAACCATATAGTCAGATATCCACCTTCCTACAATTACTATTAAATAGATTGGAATAGTGGGGTACCGAGAAAGAAATAATTGCGGAAGCCAAAAAAGGTTACCAGAAGGGGAGGGTTACAACAGACCAATGTCTTAATCTCGCCCTAATTCCGGCCAAATACGTCACCGCAAAAAAAGGCCAATTCTACATGGCATTTATGGATTTGTCTGCGTCCTTTGATTACGTGAGCCACAGTAAACTGTGGGCTATCATGGAATCAATGGCCCTTGACCCTGCCATAATTTCTTTTATTAGAGATCTTTACAGCCATAAGGAGGCAGTAGTTCGATAGGGGAAACACAGTGAGTGTTTGAAACCCTTTAGGATTGAAAAAGGGGCGAGGCAGGGCTGTGTCCTCACCCCATTTCTCTTCTCCATATACACAAATAAATTACCAGAGGTCCTCACTATAAAATGTAAAGACGTCCCAATGATAGGTACATAATCACTGCCTATTATGCTTTATGCTTAGGACGCGGTACTAATGGCCAGAACCCCAAAGGCCCTACAACTTTCTATTGAATATTATTCGGTGTATATGCCAGAATAAGGGCTATAAATTAACAAAACCAAATCTTATATAATGTCCATAGGGAGAGTCAAGACGAAAAAGCTAACGCCACTCCATATTATTGGTAGAAATCTAGAAAGAGTGGAACATTTTATGTATCTGGGAATTCAGGCAGGATACCGTCGCTAAAGCGGCGATAATAGGCTTGATAATATGCCCTTGAGAATTCAAATAGAAACCCATGTTCTGGTGTTAATATGGGCTTCTATTGGAATTCTCTACGGCAGGTTCCTGCCTCTAAAACTGCGATAATTTTAACACCGGTCCTTGATAATATGCCCCAAAATTGGGCTACCATGGTCAGAAATAGAGTGAACCAGATGACTAAAAGCATAGTTGGCCTCTGGAAATTTGTCACTAAAATTGGGAACAAACAACTGAAAGAAATGCTTTAAATTTGTTCAACTAAAACACTTTCCATAGCGACATATGGCGCAGCAATATGGGGAATAGCTCAAGTCGATCCCTTACAAGCCATAGAAGATAAATTCTTAAAGAGACTATTACCAATCCCTAGTTCATGGCCAAACATTTTAGTCTATGAGGAATTAAGTTTTCCATAATATCTGATAGTTTAAAATTGGCCCCGCTTTTAGCTTGGGTGTCGATTTGGAAAAGGGAAAAAAGGCCCTCTTAAATTAAATCGTACTAAAGGCTATATTTTATCTTTTGACTGAGCTTCTGCGATCACTTGGCTTGCATATGTGAAACAGTCATTTAGTAAGATTTATAGAGTCTTTGTTTAAGATACCCTCCGATTGTATATCTTTTTCTAAATCTAGATTAAAAGAACTTTTTGTCGCCAAATGCACTTATGATAGGTGGCAAAAAAAAAAATCATTTATCTTATCTTTCTTTCGTAATCAATATTATACCAATTTATACTGGTGAGATTTTGGCTGACCTATACAGCGTTAATGGCCGGGTATCCAGCACAAACTTACTAAGCCAATCAGCTATCATTATGGCCTTGTGACGGTCTCTCCAGTCAATCTATCTTGCACCTCTTATTATTTTGCTCCTTCTATAATGCTGAAAGGAAAAGACTTATCATTTCATTACTGAGAAAATGTAGTCTTTGTTCGCATAATCAGGCTCTCAATACATTATGTTAATTTGAAACACCATAAATGTGCTGCATTACTGCGTCCTTCTTATTAGCTGGTTTAAAGATTAGAAAGATGAACAGTACGGTATAAAGGGCTCATTTTTTAATGAGACCGAATTGATTGTATTTTTCAGGGCGTGTAAAAATTTGATTGATTTATATAACTGTACTGCTATTGGTGCATTTATTATACTGATACTGACAATTCTTGTTTGATTGAAATGATAATTGTCATTGGATGTGAATTATCTATATGCCAGTTGCGACGATGTGCCGGAAGGACCTGCTGAGACCGGAAGCAGAACCCAAGCGAGAGTCAGCGCGAGGCTACCGGCTGTCGGCCGCTGACCGAGAGTTGCGTTAAGAGAGCAGCTGCGGCGGTGGGAGAGCGGAACGGAGCAGAACCGAGGCTGTAAGGACCCTGCACGGAGCCTGCAGAACCCGCAGAGGTCGCAGAGCTCAGTTAGGCGGCTTGAGCATTGGATTGGCCACAAGACACGGGTGAGTCCCAAAGCCCAGGCTGCACTCCTGCTAGACTTCAATTTCAACTGAGGCACCTCCCGCGGAGGCCAAGGCACCCTTGACCAGCTGAAAGCACTGAACACTGAACAGCCTCAGCCCCAGTTCAAAGCCGTAGCTTAATTTAACTTATAGGACAAGTTACCGGTCCTGGGTCGAGAGTGACGGAGAGCCGGAGACAGATTGTGTGTGCCACTGTGTGATGCCATGTGCGAGGCTGCAAGGCTAATACATGCCTAACTACTGCCTAATTACTGCCCCCCCAAATTGTTAATTCTCCCACGCTATTCTCCTCTTCCCCCCCTTCGGAGCAAGAACCGCAGCTACAGCTACACTACAGCACTGGGTGTCTGTTACTCCTGGAGACTCTACGCTGCTGGAAGAGGAGGAGCCACATATTGCCTCAGCTGTTCCCGCTCTGGCCGTCACCATCGCTGCTTACTTCACCCTTATCAGGGGTCTCGGACGGGATCCCTGTAAGTTTTTACTGGCTTTCACTTCTACCTCACGGTGCCACCTTTTTTTCGTTACTAAGCAGCACTAGCCCTATACAGGTGTCCCCATACTGACCAGTCCTGAGGAGACCCGACATCCATTCCTCATACCACCCAAACATTGACATTGTGCCTTATACTTATCAGAAAAAAATATCTATCTATCCACAGGAGGCATTGTTGTTTTCCCAAAACTTTATACCCAGACTCCAAGTGAGTAGGGTTCCCTTGTTTCCTTTCCCAGTACTCAGGGCAGAATCCAGGCAGAAGCGGGCTCTCGAGATGCACAGGAGAGTGGCGTTCAGCCGGTGCACAGCCGCTCCTTCGTGCTTTTCAGCACTCCAGTCCCGGCTCCAGCGAACACAGGCTTCAGCTCCAGCGATATCAGCGGCGCACCACAGGCCTCCCCGGCCGAGTCAGCTGCAGCCTACCTGAGTCGGAGTGAGTAATAAGCCCTCACTAAGCCCTCATCCTTGCCCTTTTGCTACTTAAAGCCCCGCAGCAGGGGGTCTGGGGGTCTTTGCCAACCTCGTAATCGATCTCCTCCCCGCTTGTCCCCTTATCTTGCCTGCGTGCGGGGGAGGGGGCACTGCGCACCATTCCCCCCAACCCCGAGAGGCAGAGGCGGCAGGGGAGAGGTGGGTGAGGGGGGCAAAGGGTCATGAACTGTGAATCAGTGGATTAGGACAGCCCAGTCAACCCCGGCAATCCCGCAATCCGGCCATTCAAGATACATATAAGCCTCAGTGCCCGAGCAGCGGCAGAGGCTCCAGAAAGGAAAAGAAAGGAAAAGCAAGGCAAAAAGCAATACTCAGCAAGGCCTGGCCACTAAACCAGTACTGAGCAAACCGAGGGGGAGGAAACCCTCTGAAGGTCAGACAAACTAAACCACATCACCACAAAACTGAAACAAGGCAAATCAGCTAAAACAAGCAACTTAACAAAAACTATAAATCAGCCTCCACTGCACCAAAGGGTAACGGTAACGTTAACAAAAGCTCCATAAACGCCGAAAAAACTCCAAAAAGCGAGAAAAAATCCAGAGTAAAAGAAAGGAAGAAAAGGAAAAAAATAAATAAATAAATCAGTCCATCAAAGTAGCACTAACAGGGAGTAAGACCTGCCAACAACCACCCATGATTAACTCAAACCAACGACACTATCTTCGCCGTCAAGCTACCAAGCTACCGCCAATCAGGAGCCAAACTGGCCCAGTGTTGTAAAACATCATCAACGATCAGAAAAAAAGCAGCTAAGGACTAACCTCACCTCCAATTTGCCGTTCTCCCGTTTTCCCCAGTTCAGCCCATCGTAGGAGGTGCGAAGCCAACAATGAGGTCTGGCAAAGAGAGGCGAGCTATAACAACCACCACCAATACCAGGAAAAAGAAAAGTAAAAGCACCAAGTGCCCAAAGGAGCCA